>NC_134877.1:69280580-69298080 GCF_041734735.1 Babylonia areolata | reverse complement strand
TCCAGCATGTATATATCTTACAATGCTGTGTCTCTTTTTATGTTACTTATTTATCTTTTCCTTTCTTCCTCAAAATGTACGTCTTTTGTATGTCTTCACCAAACAGTTGATGTGACCAGTGTAAACTATTATAAATAAGCACAAAACCAAATGTTAATTATATCTGTATAAAGTACGTGAAATATGTAACACTTTCATGTGCGGGTTTCCTGAAATAAACACGTCTTGTCTTTTTTTTCTACACTTCATTTCTGTATCTATTTGCTTACTTGATTCAGTTTTGTTTCATTTTTAGATTTATTTACTCATTTATTCTAATTCATTTATTCCTTAATTTGTTGAGTTATCCATTTATGTGTTTATGTATCCCTTTTTTCTCCATCAAAACCTGAATGAGCGCGTTGGCTTATGCTGCTGGTCAGCGTATATGGATTTGTCCGAACGCTGTGACGCATCCTTGAGTAACTGAACTGAACTGCCTTGCCTTGCCTTGTCCTGTCCTGCATTGCTTCGTCTTGTCCTGCCTAGTCTTGCCTTGTCCTGCCCTGTCCTGTCCTGCATTGCTTCGTCTTGTCCTGCCTAGTCTTGCCTTGTCCTGCCCTGTCCTGTCCTGCATTGCTTCGTCTTGTCCTGCCTAGTCTTGCCTTGTCCTGTCCTGTCCTGTCCTGCATTGCTTCGTCTTGTCCTGCCTAGTCTTGCCTTGTCCTGCCCTGTCCTGTCCTGCATTGCTTCGTCTTGTCCTGCCTAGTCTTGCCCTGTCCTGCCCTGCCTTGTCCTGTCCTGTCCTGCCCTGTCCTGCCCTGCCCTGTCCTGTCATGCTCTGTGGTCACCGCGGGCAGGCAGGGGGGTTGAGGTCAGAGAATACGTTCAGCTCGTAGAGACTGGACAGCGTGATGACCACAATGTACACCACTAGACACACGGCGCCGTAGCCCCGCGTCAGGCGCCACCTGTTGGCGGCGACAGAGACGAGCAGGAAGAAGACGGTGGCAAGGAGGGTAAGCGAGGAGTACAGGAGGCCCGAGCTGCTGATGCCCAGAGAGTCACCCCCCTTGAAGGCGGCCGTGTCGATGAGCCAAGGCAGGCCCAGGCACAGGAGAATGTCGAAGACATTGCTGCCGATGGAGTTTGACACTGCCATGTCGCCATAGCCTGCAACGGCAAAACAAGGCAAAGTCGGAAGGCTATTTCATATTTGACACTGCCATGTCGCCATAGCTTGCTACGGCAAGACAAGGCAAGGCAGGAGATTATTTCATGTCTGACACTGCCATGTCGCCATAGCTTGCTACGGCAAGACAAGGCAAGGCAGGAAGATTATTTCATGTCTGACACTGCCATGTCGCCATAGTCTGCTAAAAGACAAGGCAAAGTAGGAAGTTTAACGTTATTTGTTGTTTGACACTGTCATGTCTTTATAGACTGCGAACAGCGAAACTAGTTATTAAACTACTAAAAGCAGTGATGATATGTATATCTATCTATCCATCTATCTATCTATCATATAATATTATATATATATGTATGTATGTATGTATATATATATATATATATGTGTGTGTGTGTATGTGTATATAGAGAGAGAGAGATAGAGAGACAGAGACAGAGAGAGAATGAATGAATGAATGAATGAATGAATGAATCTTTATATTCCAACGGTGAAGATATTAGCACTTTGGCCGACTTACACATCTGCCGTTGTTCTAAGAGACACACAAACACATAGCATATAAATGTTGTTATACTAAATACATGTATAACGTACATGTAGAACACAGCGTGACACTGAGAGACACAGCTGTACGACACGGAAGAGAGTAACACACTACAAACACACACACACACACACACACACACACACACACACACACACACACACACGCAAAGTAATGATAAAATTAAAAACACAGATGTGAGAGACATAAAAGATAGCAAATAAGGAGACGGGTAATTGGGATATTGACTGATGGACACATTATGTGGGGGAAGGGAGAGAGAGAGAGAGAGAGAGATGCAATGATAAGTCAGTATGAAATCAGTAAGAAAAAAGAAAAAGAAAACAAGTTGGGTGAGAATGGTTCACAATTTGAGTATATAGAATCGTAGACATGACCAGACTAGAGTTTGTTTTCGATAATTTATGTCCACTGCAAGGAGAACACATTCAGATCTTTGAAAACAATACGCAATAGCGCGATACGTTATCAACTAATTGACGCATTTCGATATAGTTTGTAAGGATTGTCAATGACAATGTTATACCAGATTTTAGGTCTGGCTTTCAGCACGCATGTACTGTCCAAGTTTCTCTTTGAATGTTGTGGTGGAAAATGGTTCTTTGAGGTGTTTGGGGAGATTGTTCCAGCAGTGCGTGCCCGGAGTACGCTAAACTCGATTTATAAAGGTCTATTCTTGGCTTGGGTAGAATAAGTGTCGCATTTCGGGAGTTAGGGTTGTGAATATCATAGCAGGCAATGGTTGGGTGTTGATAAGTAGGACATTTACCGAATGTAATTTTATGCATAAGTACGCACTTATTCAATATTAGATGCTTAGTCAAGGGAAGAGGTGCTGGCAGTTGATATTGATGACTGCGTGTGTTTCGTAAAACACCATTGAGGTGTTTTACAGCACGTCTGTGTACAGAATCTAGTTTTTTCATGTGCACTTCGCTGCAGTTGTCCCACACGTTCGAAACGTATTTAATTCTAGACATGATGTGAGAATGGAAAAAGAAATAGGAAGCCTCTGGACTGACGACATGATTTAAACGGGATAACAGGAAAACATTTTTTGCAACTGACCTCGATAAAAATTTGATATGTGCCTCCCATTTTAACTGCTTGTCAATAATGACCCAAGGTGTCGATGTTCTGTAACTTGTTCAATAGCTTGGCCATCAATTGACAAAGAGAGCGGATCTAAGCCACGCTGATGCTTTTGGCGAGTGGCTACAATAATGCCCTTTGTTTTTTTCTGGGTTAAGGAGCATATTATTTTCTGTACACCAGTTGGACACTTCTGTTCGGCTGGTTTGCAATCTATCATTAACGTGCTCAAAATTTACTCCAGCTGTATGAAGAGAAGAGTCATCTGCAAACATGTCACACGATACTGCAGATGAGGAGATACATAATGGAAGATCATTGATATAAAGGTTGAACAATAAGGGGCCAAGCACAGAGCCTTGGGGAATGCCCATTTTAGTTATTCCTACATCCGAAAAAGTCCCGTTTATTAATATACTCTGTTTTCTTTCTTTGTATGAGAGAGAGAGAGAGTTGGCAAATAGTTCAGCACCACTTTCTTCTTCTTTGTTAGTGGGCTGCAACTCCCACGTTCACTCGTATGCACACGAGCGGGCTTTTATGTGCATGACCGTTGTTTTCCCCGCTATATAGGCAGCCATGCTCCGTTTTCGGGAGGGGGGGCTGCATGCTGGGTATTTTCTTGTTTCCATAACCCACCAAACGCTGACATGGATAACGGGATTTTTAGCCTACGTGTTTGATCTGATTGCGTATACACACGAAGGGGATCCAGGAACAAGCAGGTCTGCACATATGTTGACCAGGGAGATCGGAAGAAATCTCCACCCTTCACCCACCAGGCGCTGTTACCGAGATTCGAACCCGGGACCCTCAGATTGAAACTATTATGTTTAAACCACTTGGTATCGCGCCCTTCACGCACCACTTTAAAAAAGCATGTATGTTCTGACAGAGTGAAAGAAGATCGGGAGATATCAGTTATACCGGCTGCACAAGGCCCACCACTGATCTCTGACTGAACACACTGACGGCTGTTTCAGGCACACGTCCAACATGAAGAGTTTGAAAAGAAAAATGTTTGAAAATTGATATTTTAGCTGACGGGCGCAATAGCCGAGTGGTAAAAGCGTTGGACTGTCAATCTGAGGGTCCTGGGTTCGAATCACGGTGACGGCGCCTGGTGGGTAAAGGGTGGAGATTTTTACGATCTCCCAGGTCAACATATGTGCAGACCTGCCAGTGCCTGAACCCCCTTCGTGTGTATATGCAAGCAGAAGATCAAATACGCACGTTAAAGATCCTGTAATCCATGTCAGCGATCGGTGGGTTATGGAAACAAGAACATACCCAGCATGCACACCCCCGAAAACGGAGTATGGCTGCCTACATGGCGGGGTAAAAACAGTCATACACGTAAAAGCCCACTCGTGTGCATACGAGTGAACGCGGAAGAAGAATAAGATATTTTAGCTAAATATGTACAGTTGTATGGTGGTTCGTGAAGGATAGCTGTGGGTTTTTGTTGTCAAAAACTGCACGAAACACTGGTTGTGCGTGTTGCTCATTACACTGGTCCTTGTCCTGCCAGCGGATTCAAAGAATGCGTCTGAGGCAACGGAGATAGAAACTGTTTAGTGTCTTCTCTTGGGCACAATATGTGGTCCATGTTTCACTGGAGTAGGGTGCTTAGAACGCTATCTGTATACATCTGCATCTTGGTGTTTTCCGTCAAGTTTTTGGTTGAGCACACCCTCTTGTGAAGTTTGGACATGACCGCGGCGGCCTTCGCAACTCTTGAATTGATCTCTGGCTCGAGAGAGTTATTCGAGGTTACTGACGACCCCAGATACTGAAAATGGTCAACAGAGTTGAGCTTGGGTAAAGGGTGGAGACTTTTTTCTTCCGATCCACCATATCAAGACCTGCTGATGCCTGAACCCCCTTTGTGTGTATACTCATGCAGAAGATCACAATGCGCACGTTCAAGATCTTGTAATCCATGCTAGCATTCGGTAGGTACGGAAACAAGAACATACCCTGCATGTACCCCCAACCCCCCCAAAACGGAGAATGACTGCCTACACGGCGGGGTAAAATCAGTCATACACCTAAAAGCCCACTTGTGTATACGAGTGAAAGTAGCAGTCGCAGCCCACCAACGAAGAAGATTATAAATAGATAGCCAAATGATTTTTTTTTAAATATATAAACAGATCAGCAAAGAAACCAATAAATACATGAGTGAATAAATGAATAGATAACCAAATAAATAAATAAATAAATGAACAAACAAATGAACAGATTAATCAATCAATCAATGAACCAATCAGTCAGTCACTCAGTCGATAGATAGATAGATAGATGGTGGTGGTGGTGGTGGTGTGTGGCCATCGAGATCGATGATGACCATCGTTGTCATCCAGCTGGGGGATGGGGGCAGGGTGGTGGTGGGGGTGGGGGGGATGCTTATGAGTCTATCTGTGATTGCGCATGTGGCTGAATAGTCCAATCTGCGCACGAAATGTTCGTTGACAATTGGGACAGACAAAGACAGGCATATCACTGTCAGGGAGCTTGTTTGCCCGTGACTTTCTGGCCTGCCTCTTCTAACAGCTGCAGCAGTCCTGTTGGCCTCGCACAACTTGGCGCCTTTGTGCACAGCAGCGCGCCATTTGTCACGGTCCATTGCAGATTCCTCCCAGGAGTCAGGGTTGATACCAAACGCTTTCAGAGAGACTTTCAGAGTATCGATGGTCTGGCATGCTCGCCACGTGTCCAGCCCAGCGAAGCTGGGACTGCATCAGGATGGTGAAGATGCTGGGAAGGGTGGCTCTTGCAAGCACCTCCGTGTCTGGGGTCCTGTCTTGCTACTTGATAGATAAATAGATAGATACGTAGATAAAAGACTAGTAAATTAATGAAGAAATCATGAATTAACAATGAATAAATGAACAAATGAACTGATGAATGAATAAATGAATATATAAAATATACAAAGGAAGGAAGCAATGAAGGAAGGAAGGAAAGAAGGGAGTGAGGAAGGAAGAGAGGGAGGAAGGAAGGAAGACAGGAAGGAAGGGAGGGAGGGAGGAAGGAAGGAAGGGAGGGAGGGACGGATGGAGGAAGGAAGGAAGCAAGGGAGGAGGAAGGAAGGCATAAAGGAAGGAAAGAGGAAGGAAGGATGAAAGGCATAAAGGACGGAAGCAAAGAAGGAAGAAAGGAAGGAAATAAGGCAGGAAGGAAGGGAGGGAGGGAGAGAGGCAGGCAGGCAGGCAGGAAGGAAGGAAGGGAGGGAGGGAGAGAGGCAGGCAGGCAGGCAGGAAGGAAGGAAGGACGGTGGCCGCACCGTCCCGCGCCACCAGCACGCTGGTCAGACAGTCGGGCAGACTGGTGCCGGCAGCCAGCAGTGTCAGCCCCATCACCGTGTCCGGGATGTTCAGGGCGTCCCCTGCCCACCGTCACCACGCACGCACGCACACACACACACACACAAATTAAAAAAGGAAAAACACATCGTACATACGCACACACCAACACACACGAACGCACACACACACACACACACACACACACACACACACACACACGCACACACACACACACACACACACGCACGCACGCACACACACACACACACACACACACACACACACTCGCACACACACACATACACATTTGTCAGCTAAAAGGTTAATCAAAAGGTCCTATATGTATGTATGTATATAATTATATATGTATGTATATATGTCTATCTGTCTGTCTGTCTGTCTGTATGTATGTATGTAGGCATATACATTTATATGTTCATGTACATAAGAGAGAGATGCATGCATGCATCATGCGTATGATTATCAGGGATGTGTGTATACTTATGCATATGCATCTACCTACATTTGTGTGTGAACCCTGTGTCGACCTTTGCTTTCTCGCAGCCCCGCTCTTTCTCGCACGTTCCGAGAAAGAGTGGAGGTGGGTGAGGGGGAGGGGCCGTCCTTTAGTAGTTTATTGAGGACGGCTGCGGTCTTTCAGTGTAAATAACTACATGAAAAACCGTACTGGAGCACGTCCATGGAAACAACTCTGGATACAAGAGGAACTCATGACACTGGCTGGTTACACCTCTGACGGAAATTCGCACGTGCGCTCGCGACACACACACACACACACACACACACACACACACACATGAGAAGAAGAAGAGGAGGAGGCGGAGGAGGAGGAAGAAGAAGAAGGAAGAGGAGGAGAAGGAGGAGGAGGAAGAAGAAGAAGGAAGAGGAGGAGGAAGAAGAAGAAGACAGGATGACCCCACCGGCTCTCTCTTACCGGCATTGGTGATCATCCAGACCATGACACAGGTGATCTGTCTTACCGGCAATGGTAATCATCCAGATCATGACACAGGTGATCTCTCTTACCGGCAATGGTAATCATCCAGACCATGACACAGGTGATCTCTCTTACCGGCAATGGTGATCATCCAGACCATGACACAGGTGATCTCTCTTACCAGACCATGACACAGGTGATCTCTCTTACCGGCAATGGTGATCATCCAGACCATGACACAGGTGATCTCTCTTACCAGACCATGACACAGGTGATCTCTCTTACCGGCAATGGTGATCATCCAGACCATGACACAGGTGGTCTCTCTTACCGGCAATGGTGATCATCCAGACCATGACATAGGTGGTCTCTCTTACCGGCAATGGTGATCATCCAGACCATGACACAGGTGGTCTCTCTTACCTGCAATGGTGATCATCCAGGCCATGACACAGGTGATCTCTCTTACCGGCAATGGTGATCATCCAGACCATGACATAGGTGGTCTCTCTTACCGGCAATGGTGATCATCCAGACCATGACACAGGTGATCTCTCTTACCGGCAATGGTGATCATCCAGACCATGACATAGGTGGTCTCTCTTACCGGCAATGGTGATCATCCAGGCCATGACACAGGTGATCTCTCTTACCAGATCATGACACAGGTGATCTCTCTTACCAGACCATGACACAGGTGATCTCTCTTACCGGCAATGGTGATCATCCAGACCATGATATAGGTGGGCTCTCTTACCGGCAATGGTGATCATCCAGACCATGACATAGGTGGTCTCTCTTACCGGCAATGGTGATCATCCAGACCATGACACAGGTGATCTCTCTTACCGGCAATGGTGATCATCCAGACCATGACATAGGTGGTCTCTCTTACCGGCAATGGTGATCATCCAGACCATGACATAGGTGAAGACGCCTATCCAGACGACCGAGAGGAGGAAGGTGAGGGGGTACAGACGCCTCCAAACCCCGCCCCTCCGGCAGTCTGGAACCGTCACGTAGCACAGGGCACGAACCGGGGTGGTGGCCACCCAGTAGACACGTGGGAGGAACGAGTCGGGTATCGCCCACGGGGACTCGTAGCTGTCGTCTGACAAAGAACAGGGGGAACAGAGTGAGACGGGAAACGTCTGCTTTGGTGATTTTTGTTTTGTTTGAAACTTGTGTTGTGCTGTGTTGTGTTCTGTTGTGCTGTGTTGTGCTGTGTTGCGCTGTGTTGTGTTGTGCTGTGTTGTGTTGTGCTGTGTTTTGCTGTGCTGTGCTGTGTTGTGTTGTGTTGTGCTGTGCTGTACTGTGCTGTGTCGTGTCGTGCTGTGCTGTGCTGTGCTGTGCTATGCTGTGCTGAGCTGTGTTGTGCTGTGCTTAGCTGTGCTATGTTGTGCTGTGCTGTGCTGTGCTGTATTTACATACGAGCTTACTCGTCAGTTTCTCTGTCTCTTCCCACACACTGGCAAGCCGCCATTACCCTACCCTTTGTCGTTTGTGTTTGTTTTTCACCCTCTCTGTTGAAGAGTACATGTTGTGTGTGTGCTTTTGCGTGGGTGTTTATTCGTATGTGTGTGTGTGTGTGTGTGTGTGTGTGTGCGCGCGCATTGTGTTCTGTGTGCGTATGCGTATATACATCTCTCTCTCTCTCTCTCTCTCTCTCTTTATATATATATATATATATATATATATATATATATGTGTGTGTGTGTGTGTGTGTGTGTGTGTGTGTGTGTGTGTGTGTGTGTCACAAAAAACCGTTGTTTATTCTTCTCTTGAATGTCTCCTCTTGTAAGTGCTGTTGCGCCTTCTGTATGCACTATTGTTCATGTACGTTTCCAAGTGAGGCGCCTGCAGCCCATCACATTGGGAGATTTCTCCACGGAAGCACCACTATAATAATCATTGTTATCAGTGGGATACCTTCTTTCTCTTCACTCTCCTCCCTGACACGAGACCCGAACCCTGTCTCCTCCTCCTGCCCCTCCCCGTCCCTCGGAGAGGCCCCACCGGAGTGGGAGTTTCCCAAGAGGCCCTGCTTCTCTTCGGGGTCCGCGGGGCCACCGTGTCCCCTCCAGCGGGCCCTGAAGGTGTCCAGGGCACCCAAGGCTCGAGTCTCCAGACGTCGGTTGAAGACCATGAGGAGGATGTAGAGGCCGTACAGAAGGAGCATGGCTAGGGCTTCGTACCTGGGATTTGAGGGCGTTTCTCTTGTTTCTGTTTGGTTTTTATGAAGAGATTCAGCTTGAATGATTCGTTGTTGTACTTGTTGCTTTTGATATTCCTGTTGTTGCTGCTGTTGTTGCTGTGTGTGTGTGTGTGTGTGTGTGTGTGTGTATTTGTATTTCTTTTTATCACAACAGATTTCTCTGTGTGAAATTCGAGAGCACGTCGCTACACTACAGCGCCACCCTTTTTTTTCTTTCTTTTTTTTTCCTGTGTGCAGTTTTATTTGTTTTTTTGTTTTTTTCCTATCGAAGTGGATTTTTCTACAGAATTTTGCCAGGAACAACCCTTTTGTTGCCGTGGTTTCTTTTACGTGCGCTAAGTGCATGCTGCACAACGGACCTCGGTTTATCGTCTCATCCGAATGACTAGCGTCCAGACCATCACTCAAGGTCTAGTGGAGGGTGAGAAAATATTGGCGGCTGAACCGTGATTGGAACCAGCGCGCTCAGATTCTCTGGCTTCCTAGGCGGACGCCTTACCTGTAGGCCAGCACTCCACGTGTGTGTGTGTGTGTGTGTGTGTGTGTGTTATTTATTTACTTTTTTTTTTTATTATTCATCATCGTTATCATTATCATAATTACTGTCATCATCATCATCAGTAGTAGTATCAGTAGTAGTAGTAGTATCATTTTATCCAGTAATGACAGTGGTTCAGGTTAACAACACTTTACAGCAGGGGGCAAGGTCAAGCAGACTGACCAGTGGTTCAGGTTAACAACACTTTACAGCAGGGGGCAAGGTCAAGCAGACTGACCAGTGGTTCAGGTTAACAACACTTTACAGCAGGGGGTCAAGGTCAAGCAGACTGACCAGTGGTTCAGGCTAACAACACTTTACAGCAGGGGGCAAGGTCAAGCAGACTGACCAGTGGTTCAGGCTAACAACACTTTACAGCAGGGGGTCAAGGTCAAGCAGACTGACCAGTGGTTCAGGTTAACAACACTTTACAGCAGGGGGCAAGGTCAAGCAGACTGACCAGTGCACGCGGGAGTCCTCAATGACCAGCACCAGAGTGGTCACGGACAGCAGGTAGAACAGCGTGTCTCTGACCAAAGGGTACCAGGTCAAGGTCACCACCTGAACACCGCGCAAAGGGAGGTAAGGCTTCTTTCGCATGGGATGCGCGATGTGAGGGGTTGTGAGGGTGGGTTTCTTTTAGTTGTGGTTGGTGGTGGTGGTGGTGGTGATGGTGGTGTGCTGTGCTGTGCTGTGCTGTGTTGTGTTGTGCTGTGCTGTGCTGTGTTGATTTGTGCTGTGCTGTGCTGTGCTGCGCTGCGCTGTGCTGTGCTGTGTTGTGCTGTGCTGTGCTGTGCTGCGCTGCCGCGCTGTGTTGTGTTGTGTTGTGCTGTGCTGTGCTGTGCTGTGTTGTGTTGCGTTTCTTTGCTTTGCGTTGCGTTGTGCTGTGTATTGTGCTGCGTTGTGGCTGCGCTGCATTGCGTTATATTCCTTTACATTACTTTACGTTAAGTAGCGTTGAGATGTGGTGTGCTGTGATGTGGTGTGCTGTGTTGTGCTGTGCTGTGCTGTGCTGTGCTGTGCTGTGCTGTGCTGTGTTGTGCTGTGCTGTGCTGTGCTGTGCTGTGTTGTGTTGCGTTTCTTTGCTTTGCGTTGCGTTGCGTTGTGCTGTGTATTGTGCTGCGTTGTGGCTGCGCTGCATTGCGTTATATTCCTTTACATTACTTTACGTTAAGTAGCGTTGAGATGTGGTGTGCTGTGATGTGGTGTGCTGTGTTGTGCTGTGCTGTGCTGTGCTGTGCTGTGCTGTGCTGTGTTGTGCTGTGCTGTGCTGTGCTGTGCTGTGTTGTGTTGCGTTTCTTTGCTTTGCGTTGCGTTGCGTTGTGCTGTGTATTGTGCTGCGTTGTGGCTGCGCTGCATTGCGTTATATTCCTTTACATTACTTTACGTTAAGTAGCGTTGAGATGTGGTGTGCTGTGATGTGGTGTGCTGTGTTGTGCTGTGATGTGCTGTGATGTGGTGAGCTGTGGTGTGTTGTGCTGAGCTGTACTGTGCTGTGTTGTGCTGTGTTGTGCTGTGCAGAGCTGTGTTGTGTTGTGCTGTGTTGTGTTGTGTTGTGTTGTGCTGTGCTGTGCTGTGCTGTGCTGTGCTGTGTTGTGTTGTGCTGTGTTGTGTTGAGGGGGGAAGGGTGTTAGTGTGGGGGCACGTGTGTGTGTGTGTGTGTGTGTGTGTGTGTTCGTTGGGGGAAAATGAGTGTTTTCTCAGTGTGTAAGTAAAGGAATAAATGGGAACATCAATAAACAAATAAAGTATTTAAAAACGATTACATAACAAAACTACATTGACACATCTACGAGCATTTTGTCACGTTCAATAATATTTGTCACATTCAACAAGAATTAGAAGTGAAAAAACACGCACAAAAACAAACTTTAGAGACATGTACCTGTTTAACTTTTCACATGAAATGACACTGACACATCCACACATGTATGTACCATTCCAGCGAAGATTCCACACAGCCCCACAATGAAGAGGATGTTGAAGACCGCAGAGCCCACTATGGTGCCCACACCCACGTCACTCTGCGCGATGAACACCCCTGAAGAAACACATCATGCACGACTGGCCTGCTGCTTCATGTTTCATCAGTACACACACACACACACACAACACAACACACACACACACACACACACACACACACCACTCCCACACCTTCCCCACACACAGAACACACACACACACACACACACACACACACACACACACCACCCCCACACCTCCACACACACACACACACACACACACACAACACACACACACACCCCACACCTTCCCCACACACAGAACACACACACACACACACACACACACACACCTCCCCACACACACAACACACACACACACACAACACACACACACACACTACACAACACACACGCACACACACACACACAACACACACACACACACACACACACACACACACACACACACACACACACCACAACACACACACACACACACACACACACACACAGTCACATACCCCACACTACTTACCAATCCACCCACACCTTTCTTCTTTCTCACCCCACCCCCACCCCCAACACATATACCCACCACCCATCCAACCCACATTTTCTCCCGCACTCCCCCCTCCCCTACCACTCCCCCCACGCCCAGCCACCTACCCACAACGGAAGTGCACAGTTCAGGGGCGGAGCTGCCCGCCGCCATGAACGTCGCTCCTGCCACGTCCGCCTGGAGGCCCAGGTCTGGAACCCCGGCACGCCCCGCCGGACACAGAAACATCATCACACATACGTCCTTAGAACAGCTCCCTGGGGGTGCTAAACGTGGACACCAAGTTTATTGGAGGTGTTACACGTGGACGCCTAGTCGGTTAGTTCAGTTTATTGGAGATGTTACACGTAGACACCTAGTGGTTAGTTCAGTTTATTGGAGGTGTTACACCTGGACACCTAGTCGGTTAGATCAGTTTATTGGAGGTGTTAAACTTGGACACCTAGCTGGTTAGTTCAGTTTATTGGAGATGTTACACGTGGACACCTAGCTGGTTAGTTCAGTTTATTGGAGATGTTACATGTAGACACCTAGTCAGTTAGTTCAGTTTATTGGAGGTGTTACACGTGGACACCTAGTCAGTTAGTTCAGTTTATTGGAAGTGTTACACGTAGACACCTAGTCAGTTAGTTCAGTTTATTGGAGTGTTACACGTAGACACCTAGTCAGTTAGTTCAGTTTATTGGAAGTGTTACACGTAGACACCTAGTCAGTTAGTTCAGTTTATTGGAAGTGTTACACGTAGACACCTAGTCAGTTAGTTCAGTTTATTGGAAGTGTTACACGTAGACACCTAGTCAGTTAGTTCAGTTTATTGGAAGTGTTACACGTAGACACCTAGTCAGTTAGTTCAGTTTATTGGAAGTGTTACACGTAGACACCTAGTCAGTTAGTTCAGTTTATTGGAAGTGTTACACGTAGACACCTAGTCAGTTAGTTCAGTTTATTGGAAGTGTTACACGTAGACACCTAGTCAGTTAGTTCAGTTTATTGGAAGTGTTACACGTAGACACCTAGTCAGTTAGTTCAGTTTATTGGAAGTGTTACACGTAGACACCTAGTCAGTTAGTTCAGTTTATTGGAAGTGTTACACGTAGACACCTAGTCAGTTAGTTCAGTTTATTGGAAGTGTTACACGTAGACACCTAGTCAGTTAGTTCAGTTTATTGGAAGTGTTACACGTAGACACCTAGTCAGTTAGTTCAGTTTATTGGAAGTGTTACACGTAGACACCTAGTCAGTTAGTTCAGTTTATTGGAAGTGTTACACGTAGACACCTAGTCAGTTAGTTCAGTTTATTGGAAGTGTTACACGTAGACACCTAGTCAGTTAGTTCAGTTTATTGGAAGTGTTACACGTAGACACCTAGTCAGTTAGTTCAGTTTATTGGAAGTGTTACACGTAGACACCTAGTCAGTTAGTTCAGTTTATTGGAAGTGTTACACGTAGACACCTAGTCAGTTAGTTCAGTTTATTGGAAGTGTTACACGTAGACACCTAGTCAGTTAGTTCAGTTTATTGGAAGTGTTACACGTAGACACCTAGTCTGTGAGTCATCTATAAAATGATATAATATGTTATCATGTAATTTGACATCTATAAAATGATATAATATGTTATCATGTAATTTGACATCTATAAAATGATATAATATGTTATCATGTAATTTGACATCTATAAAATGATATAATATGTTATCATGTAATTTGACATCTATAAAATGATATAATATGTTATCATGTAATTTGACATCTATAAAATGATATAATATGTTATCATGTAATTTGACATCTATAAAATGATATAATATGTTATCATGTAATTTGACATCTATAAAATGATATAATATGTTATCATGTAATTTGACATCTATAAAATGATATAATATGTTATCATGTAATTTGACATCTATAAAATGATATAATATGTTATCATGTAATTTGACATCTATAAAATGATATAATATGTTATCATGTAATTTGACATCTATAAAATGATATAATATGTTATCATGTAATTTGACATCTATAAAATGATATAATATGTTATCATGTAATTTGACATCTATAAAATGATATAATATGTTATCATGTAATTTGACATCTATAAAATGATATAATATGTTATCATGTAATTTGACATCTATAAAATGATATAATATGTTATCATGTAATTTGACATCTATAAAATGATATAATATGTTATCATGTAATTTGACATCTATAAAATGATATAATATGTTATCATGTAATTTGACATCTATAAAATGATATAATATGTTATCATGTAATTTGACATCTATAAAATGATATAATATGTTATCATGTAATTTGACATCTATAAAATGATATAATATGTTATCATGTAATTTGACATCTATAAAATGATATAATATGTTATCATGTAATTTGACATCTATAAAATGATATAATATGTTATCATGTAATTTGACATCTATAAAATGATATAATATGTTATCATGTAATTTGACATCTATAAAATGATATAATATGTTATCATGTAATTTGACATCTATAAAATGATATAATATGTTATCATGTAATTTGACATCTATAAAATGATATAATATGTTATCATGTAATTTGACATCTATAAAATGATATAATATGTTATCATGTAATTTGACATCTATAAAATGATATAATATGTTATCATGTAATTTGACATCTATAAAATGATATAATATGTTATCATGTAATTTGACATCTATAAAATGATATAATATGTTATCATGTAATTTGACATCTATAAAATGATATAATATGTTATCATGTAATTTGACATCTATAAAATGATATAATATGTTATCATGTAATTTGACATCTATAAAATGATATAATATGTTATCATGTAATTTGACATCTATAAAATGATATAATATGTTATCATGTAATTTGACATCTATAAAATGATATAATATGTTATCATGTAATTTGACATCTATAAAATGATATAATATGTTATCATGTAATTTGACATCTATAAAATGATATAATATGATATCATGTAATTTGACATCTATAAAATGATATAATATGTTATCATGTAATTTGATGTCTATAAAATGATAAAATATGATATAATGTAATTTGATATCTACAAAATGCTATAATGTGATATGTAATTTGATATCAATAAAATTATGTAATATGATATAACGTTATTTGATATCTATAAAATGATATAATATGATGTAATGTAGTGAAATATATCATACCACACCATACCATATGTTATGATAATTATCATGTGATGTGATGTGATGTGATGGATGTGATGTGATGTGATGTGACGTGACATATTATACTACACATACTATACTATACTTTACTATGAAATATAATATAATATAATAAGACAAGCTAAACTATTAAACACAAACTGATAGGAAGTGACACCAGAGTCACGGACCCACCCTCACAGATCCTCTCCAGAGCCGGCACGAAGTAGTCGTCGCAGACGATGGCGAGAGCAGCGAAGAGGTAGAGTGCGATGAGGATGTGGATGAAGACGCCGCCATCCTGGGTGTCTCCCAGCGAGATGAAGTTGTCCGGGAAGTTGTGGACGGCGCGGGGAGTGCAGTTCTCACCGTGCCCGCTGGCACTGCTGCTGCCGTTGTCGTCTTCGGCTGTTTGGGATAGAGAGAGATAGTATGCTGTGCTGTGCTGTGCTGTGCTGTGCTGTGCTGTGCTGTGTTGTGCTGTGCTGTGCTGTGCTGTTGTGTTGTGTTTGTTGTGTTGTGCTGTGTTGTGCTGTGTTGTGCTGTGCTGTGCTGTGTTGTGTTGTGCTGTGCTGTATTGTGTTGTGTTGCATGGCATTGTATTGTATTGTATTGTATTATGTTTTGCTTTCTTTAGTGTTGTTTTGGTTGATTTTGATTTGTTTTGTACTCTGTGTGTGTGTGTGTGTGCGTGCGTGCGTGCGTGTGTGTGTGTGTGTGTGTGTGTGTGTGTGTGTGTGTGTGTGTGTGTGTGTGTGTGTGTGTGTGTGTGTGTGTGTGTGTGGAAGAGGAGGGGGGTATGTATGTGTGTGTGTGTGTGTGTGTGTGGAAGAGGAGGGGGGTATGTGTGTATGTGTGTGTGTGTGTGTGTGTGTGTCTGTGTCTGTGTCTGTGTCTGTGTGTGTCAGGTCGTGTCTTATGCCGTGTCGTGTCGTGTCGTGTCGTGTCGTGCCGTGTCGTGTCGTGTCGTGTCGTGTTGTGTCGTTTCTTGTCGTGTCGTGTCGTGTCGTGTCGTGTCGTGTCGTGTCGTGTCGTGTCGTGCCGTGTCGTGTCGTGTCGTGTCATGGTATGGTGTGGTGCTCTTTCGCATCTCTCTATCAATCTACCTACCCATCCGTCTGTCTGTATGTATGTGTACACCCCTGTCTGTCTGTCCGTCTGTCTGTCTGACTGTCTGTCTGTCTCTCTCCTTCTCTCTCTCCTCCCTGATAAGACAAACTGCGAAACCACCATGGATAAGAAAAGCTGGTTATCTCAGGGACCTCTTAAAGCAACACGGATATCACGAAGAACCAAATAGACTAAGCAATGCTGTCAACACCCAAAAAGCGAAAAGAACGGAAGAGATTGACGGGTGCAATAGCCGAATGGTTAAAGCGCTGGACTTTCAATCTGAGGGTCCTGGGTTCGAATCTCGGTGCACCTGGTGGGTAAAGGGTGGAGATTTTTCCGATCTCCCAGGTCAACATATGTGCAGACCTGCTAGTGCCTGAACCCCCTTCGTGTGTATATGCAAGCAGAAGATCAAATACGCACGTTAAAGATCCTGTAATCCATGTCAGCGTTCGGTGGGTTACGGAAACAAGAATATACCCAGCATGCACACCCCCGTAAACGGAGTATGGCTGCCTACAAGGCGGGGTAAATAAATAAAAACGGTCATACACGTAAAATGTTACATGTTTGTCTGAGTGTGCATGCGTGTGCGTCTGAAATCTGATTGAACGACACAGGAAACGAATGATGAGCGCCCAGTGGCAGCCGTCAGTCGGCTCTACCCAGGTAGGCAGCCTGTGGTGCAAATGTCCCCGTGTATGTAAAGCGCTTAGAGCTTGGTCTCTGACCGAGGATAGGCGCTATATAAGTATCCACATCAATCA
>NC_134877.1:69263080-69270580 GCF_041734735.1 Babylonia areolata | reverse complement strand
AATCCTAAGACTCTTCACATGGGATTACCCCATGGTTTTGTTATTGCCCCTGTTCTATTTAATATCTTGTTGAACGACTTACCCAAACACTTATCAAAAGATGTGATCCCAGTGCAATATGCAGATGATATATGTATGTGGATGAATGTAACTATGAAACGGAATACATCCCAAAGGGCTTTAAACTATATCAAGAAAATATACCAAAGAGAAATAGATAGATTAAATAGATATATTGCTGATAATGGTCTTACATTATCATCAGAAAAAACACACATTATGCTTTTTAACAATGGTACAAACCCAGAAGAGTTACCAACATTTAAGATTGAAAATGAGACAATTCAGTATAAAGATACTGTTAAGTTTTTAGGATTGATACTTACTTCAAAACTAACTTGGAATAGCCATATTGAATATATAATAACAAAAGCAAGAAAATCTTTAAACTTACTCAAAATTGTGAGTAAACAGTACTGGGGACAAGATACAACGATTTTGAAACATTTATCATCATCACTTATTCGATCCAAACTATCCTATGGACAAGAAGTCTTTTTCAATGCTCTAAAATATTTGCTAAAGAAACTTCAAAGCATAGATTGTAAAGCATATAGACTTGCCCTTGGTGTACCTTTCCATGCATCGACCCTCGGAACATACAAAGAAACAGGAGTACTACCTTTAGATGAATACCGAAACCTCGCATGTGCTGAATACGTATTGAGAAGCTCAACAACTGAAAATTATACATCAGAGGAAGCAAAAATTACATCCAAAAACAACATCCCCAAAAGAGCTAAAAACATATCTTATTTAACACCCACTGGCACGTTTGTGTCAAACCTGTTCGAAAAGTCTGAAATTAATTCAGATGACGTAGACACACAGAAGACCGTAAGTCCATACCCCATCTGGGAGATGAATACAGCACATTTTGATGTTAATCATACTGACATGAAAAAGAATGAAAATCCGAATATCATGGCAACGGAAGTCCGAGTACACCTTCAAAATAGATACTGTGATCATTTACGGCTCACTACTAGACAATGGCCAAGCAGGTTCAGCTTTCGTTATACCAAAACTGAAAACGGAAAGATCATACTATACTGGTAAAAATCGTTCAATATTCACTGCTGAACTTACTGCTGTCCTTATGGCTCTAAATCATATTCTTGATCTTCCAATTTGCCTTCTACAAGTCTTGTTTTGCGTTGATTCCAAATCTGTATTATGTGCTTCAAACTCATCAAATTGTAAGAACAAATCCAAAATCATAACAGAATTCAGCCACATTTTACATCTTTTAAGCTTGAAAGGAACACATATTACGTTTTGCTGGATTCCTTCACATCTTGGTATTCTCTACAATGAATGGGCTGACAGGACTGCAAGAAAAGGTGCAAAAAACGAACCAGGAACCATAGAACTTTATGTGCCTCTGTCTGTACAAGAGGGTTATTGAATACTAGAAAAAACATCGTGGAACAAAATCAGAGAATTATACCAGGAAAACGGCAAAACTTTAAACCATAGTGTAATTAATGTTCAACAACCGGGAACTATCAATCAGTCAAATACATACAGTAATTCAATAAGATTAAGGCAGATCCATACCTTATCAAACAGGATAAAACTGAACGCTTTTATAACTAAGTTCAGCAAAGTTGTCAGATGCATATGTAGAGAACATATATCTAGCAACCATATAATATTCGAATGTCAGAATCTAAAATCTTTTTTGCCAGACTTCACCAAAAGTTCTTCTGAATGTGTTATTAACAATTCCAATATGTTATTTGCTGTTGCAGAAGGTTTACTGCGTAGTCCAATAGGACATATGTTATAGTTGTTTGATGTTGGCGTTGATAACGTTTCCATTTTCCCTTGCGTTGTCTCTCCCTATTCACCCTCCACATATACACACACTTTTACCCCCCACCCCCCTCCCACAACCCCTTTGTTTGTTTGTTTGTTTGGTGTTTTTTTGTGTCTAATATCGCTTCAAGTGGAAAGACGTTAAACTGAAGACAAACGAATACACGCACGCACGCACGCACACACACACACACACACACACACACACGGTTGAGTCAGCTGCACTGTCAGCGCTCGCTGCAAGTGACAACTGACATACGCGGCAGACGTTCTTCTGCTGTGCAGGCCTAATTTTGGTCCGTGTGTTGAAGTTCCTGGCGAACACCCAACTGGTCACAGGCTGCCACGAAGTCCTGCCACCACTGGCAACCCTCCACCCGCGGGGTCACTGCCTGTCAAACAAAACACAGCCTCCAACATTATGGCCATGTCGACGGGCACAATAGCCGAATGGTTAAGCGTTGGACTTTCAAACTGAGGGTCCCAGGTTCGAATCTCGGTGACGGCGCCTGGTGGGTAAAGGGTGGGAATTTTTCTGATCTCCCAGGTCAACATATGTGCAGATCTGCTAATGCCTGAACCCTCTTCGTGTGTATACGCAAGCAGAAGATCAAAAACGCGCGTTAAAGATCCTGTAATCCACGTCAGCGTTTGGTGGATCATGGAAACAAGAACATACTCAGCATGCACACCCCGAAAGCGTAGTGTGGCTGCCTACACAGCAGGGTAAAAACGGTCATACACGTAAAAGCCCACTCATGTACATTCAAGTGAACATGGAAGTTGCAGCCCACGAATGCAGAAGAAGAAGAATGGCCATGTCAATACTACTCACTTCACTATCAGCAGCTCAGGGAGGCTACACCACATCTGCTAAGCAGATGCCTGACTAGCATCCTAACCCAACGCGCTTAGTCAGGCCTTGAAGAAAAGAAGAAAAAGCATAAACAAATAAATGGATATATCACTGAACTGATGCATAAATCATTAAACAAACAAATAAATAAATGGGGGGAAAATGTCAGCACATAGACAATGAAATAAAATGAAATGTGGAAAATAGAAAAAAAAACAGTTGTCAGTACAACTCACAACAACCACAGCATCATCATTTTCATCATCGTCATCATCATCATCACTGTTGTCATCAATACCATCATCGTCATCATCATCATCATCATCATCACTGTTGTCATCAATACCATTATCATCATCATCATCATCATCATCATCACTGTTGTCATCAATACCATCATCGTCATCATCTCGTCATCATCATCAAATAATGAACAAAATCTGTCAAAGGCTTGTGTGTGAGTACAACACATCGCCCAGACACAGTGAGTACCCACACCAACATGATCCAGTCCATGGTTATCTGCTTTACTGATAATGATCAGCTTTACAAATTAAACAAAAAAGAAGATAAAACTGTAGCTAAAAAAAAAATATTCACAAAGATACAGAAGAAAACAAAGAATCTTAATTGTTTTAGGCCACACGATGTGGTCGGTTTCTCTTCCGCATACCTTTGCTGCACAGTGCCGGTAGCTTATTCACCATTAATATAACTATCATACAGTTCATGCAGGTTTTTGATTGCAGAATTCAAAAACTTTTAAAATCGTTTACCCCACCTCACTCAAGAGAGGTCGCAGACTAGACTGGTCAGGGTAGATGGAGCTCATTAGCCTTGGCAGGCAGTCCATCTAGGAGAAGGGAAACTCTGATTTCAAACCAACGGGTGGGATACCCAGCAAACAATCCCCCCCTGTGCTCACAGGGCAGGTCTTTGGACCATGAGCCCCGGGTAGATGGAGCTCGTTAACCTTGACAGGCAGTCCATCTAGGGGAGGGATCCCCAATCTCTCACATCCCCCTGTGCTCACAGGGCAGGACTCTTTAGACCTGAGCTAAGGGAGAAGCCCCCTGACAGAAAACTTGATCCGGCCTGCCGAAGACGGAGTGTGTCAGCTACGGCGCAGGTTTCTGGTTAAAAATTCAGGACACACACGCATCAACGATCATGGTTATGCGTCAGACCACTTTGTCGTCATGGCGTCGTCCCTATCAGCGACAACCGGGGAGGGACGGAGCCGGGCCTCCTGCCTCAAAGGGGCCCACCAAAGCGACCGGTGCCTCTGTCAACCTGAAGGTCAGGGGAAGGCAGAGTAGAGCGACTGACCAGACAAATTCACCACCTGTCAACCTCACAGTAGCTCAGTGGAATGCAGAAGGGCTGAGAAACAAGAAACCAGAACTCCAGGAGTTTCTCCGAAATAACAACATTGATGTCATCTGCATTCAGGAGACCCATTTAAAAGATCCCCAAAGATTTTTTATTAGAGGCTACGAAGCCTTCCGCCAAGATCGAGAGGACAGACACAAGGGAGGAATCCTCACCCTCATCAAAATCTCCATCCCTGCAGTAGAAACAAGCAGATCGGGAAAAGAGGAGCTAGAGCATCACACAGTCAAGCTGCTACTGCCCAGCGGAGAACTACTGATCACCAACTGCTACAGCCCTCCAGGCTCAGCTCTAGCGCTACACAAAGTGAGACTTGAAGCTTCCAGACACCTTGTGGTTGGAGACTTCAACAGCCACTCGCCAAGCTGGGGCTATGAGGAAATGGACTCACGTGGTGAGGAAGTAGAGGACTGGATGATGGACAACAAGCTCATCCTCATCAACCATCCAGAGGACAAACCCACCTGCTACTCCAGAGCATGGAAGACCTGCTCAACACCAGATCTGGCCATCGCCACAGAAGAGGTTCAGCGACTCACCTCCAGAACAGTCAACACACAGCTAGGGGGAAGCGACCATCTGCCAGTCATCCTCAGCATTTCCAGCATAGGATGCACCCAGCACAGAATGGAACCCAGCTGGAACTTCAAACGAGCTAACTGGACTCTCTTCAAAGGAAAAGCAGACAACCTCTGCCAAGACATCAGTACCTCCAACAACCTCAACAACAATGTCAACCTTTTCAGCGATGCACTGCTGCGAGCAGCAAAGCAGTCCATCCCAAGAGGGAAACGCAGAAACTACAAGCCCTACTGGAGTGACACTCTGAAACAGCTCCATGCAGACCTAGACTCCGCCAGAGAAACCATGGAGCAGAGCCCCACTCCTGACAACATCCGGGAATACAACACCATCAAAGAAACCTTCCAACAGCAGAAGAGAACAGAGATACAGAGGAGCTGGAATGAGAAGACCAGCAGTCTCAACATGGAGAAGGACACCGGCAAGTTGTGGAACCTGACCAAGCTTCTGAACGAAGACACGGGCACCAGACACAGCAGAACTGTCATTGAGGAAAATGGCAAGCACCACGCGGGCAAGCAGGCAGCCAACATCCTTGCAGATTTTTACAGAGAGGGCAGCACCACAACACTCCCTGAAGCCCGAGTGCAGGAAGTCCAGAGGGAGATCAAGGAGAAGCTGAAACAGCAGAACCCGAGTCAGTCCATGATGACAGCCTTCTCCATGGCCGAACTCAGTGCAGCCATCAGGAAACTGAAGAAAAAGAAAGCCCCTGGGAAAGACGGCATCCCGAATGACATGATCAAGAACCTGGGACCTGTAGCCAGACAGAAGCTTCTCTTGATCATCAACCAGTCCTGGGACACAGGGAAACTTCCAGACCAGTGGAGAGAAGCCATCATCGTCCCCATCAGAAAGAAGCAGAAGGATAAGACTAAGAAGTCCAGCTATCGACCAATCAGCCTCCTGAGTTGTCTGGGCAAGGTGATGGAAAGGATGGTGAACACTCGACTCCTGAAACACCTTGAAGAAAACCACCTGCTCAGCAATACCCAATCAGCCTACAGGAAAAACCGCAGCACCGAAGACCAGCTGGTGTACCTTGCACAGGAGATAGAGACTGCCTTTCAAGAAAAGAAGAAGGTGCTTGCAGTCTTCGTGGACCTAACCAAGGCCTTCGACAAGGTCTGGAAGGCAGGACTTCTCCTGAAGCTCCTCAACAAGAAAGTGGAAGGGAAGATGTACCGCTGGATCCAGGATTTCCTCCAACACCGCAGGGCAAGGGTAAAACTCGACGGGAAAATCAGCCATCGGGTCACTCTACAGCAAGGTGTGCCGCAAGGAGGAGTCATTTCCCCTACACTTTTCCTCATCTTCATCGACGACATCGCTGAGAAGATCTCCAAGCATGTCTCCAGAGCCCTCCACGCTGATGACTTTGCTGCCTGGAGTGCTGCAGAATACCTCACGTCCGCCAGCCACAGAATGCAGGAAGCACTCAATCACGTGGGAACATGGGCCTCTGCCTGGGGAGTAGACATCAACACCACCAAGACAGTCTCAGCAATCTTCTCGCTGTCACCGATGTCAGAAACCTCCCACCTCAAACTGAACGGAATGCAGTTGAAACAGGATGACACGCCAATGTACCTGGGTGTGAAGCTCGACAAGCGATTGACATGGAACCCCCATCTCAAGGACATCGAGAGACGAGCAACCAGAAAACTGGCCATCCTGAAAAAACTCGCCGGGACCTCTTGGGGTGCCAACAGCAGCATACTGCAGAGGGTGTACACTGGAACTGTCAGGCCAACCCTGGAGTATGGCAGCACTGCCTGGGCCACGGCATCAGCAACCAACACAAGCCGCCTGAGCAAAGTTCAGAACGCAGGGCTACGGCTGATCACTGGCAGGATAAAGACGACTCCAGTTCAGGCGATGGAGAAACACACAGGCCTCCACCCACTCAAAGATAGACGAGAGGAAAAAGTCTTCATCCACAGCGAGAAGCTCCTGCGCATGCCAACTCACCCAATGCACGAAAAACTGAAGCACCCAACAAAGAACAGACTGAAGCGGACCAGCTTCAACCACCTCTCCAAGGCCCTGCACCGCCAACATGAAGACCTGCTGCCCTCGTCCCCTGCCGAGATGGAAACACTCCCCGACTTCGAGGAACCGGCCGACCAACTGGAAGGAGTCTCAATCATCACAAAAGTCCCTGGCATCGACCAAAAGGACTGCCAAGCCCCTCCCCTGCTGAAAGCTCTGACATTGGAGATGATTGAGACTCAGTACAACCCCAGCGAATGGACGCACGTCTTCACAGATGGATCCTCGGAGGGAGCGGTGAAGAATGGAGGAGCAGGCATCTTCATCAGGCACACAGATGGAAGACTGACCCCTGGAGCCTTCCCCACAGGAAGAATCTCCTCGAACTACAGAGCGGAGACAGCAGCACTACTCCATGCTGCACAAGGCCTCAGGACGTCAGTCAACCCACCACCAAAGATAGCCTTCTTCACTGACTGCAGATCTCTCCTGCAGGGACTCCAGTCAACCAGAAACGAACAGCAGCTGACAAACATCAAAGCAGCCCTTCATGACCTTTCAAAACGGTCGACTGTCACTGTTCAGTGGGTTCCTTCTCACTGTGGGGTCATGGGGAACGAAAAGGCCGATGCTCTCTCCAAGGCAGGCAGCAAAATGAAGCAGTTCAGCCACCCCGTGACCTACAGAGAGGCCAGGACCATCATCCACAACCGTTACCAGAACCAGTGGAAGAGAAGGCTGGGTGCAAACAGTGGTGTCGATCCAATCCACCAGCTCCAGAGACACCAGCAGACTGT
>NC_134877.1:69235580-69258080 GCF_041734735.1 Babylonia areolata | reverse complement strand
CAGACACGCCTGTCAACAGTCACACACACTGCTTTCGTCAACACACAAGCACTGTCTCAAGCAGACACGCCTGCCCACAGACACACACACTGCTTTCATCAACACACGCACTCAGGCAGACACGCCCATCTGACAATCAGTACAACATCCTCCAAATAATCTGGAACAAACCAAAACTATCAGTAACACCACATCGCATTTTACACGTGTGGTAAAACCGGTTCTTGTAATTCTGAGCCTGTCGCTCAGCTTTAGACAACGCTCACGCCGATTCTGCCTTCTCTTCATCACAGCATAAAGTCTTCACTGATTTGTATTATCATCATCAGCTATGTTCATGGAGATCAAAGGTGATGCAAAACGGCACAAATTTACTCCAGGAAGTGGAAATCCTACAGTAACTGTAAGCAAATACACAAATAAAAATATAAATTCCAATACAACTATCCAACAAGTGTGGCAAATACTGACCAGGATTTTCACATTCCAAACATCCCCCATGACATCCATGGCATAAACGCCAATTATTGACATGTCCGGCTGGTTTGTCCGGAGGTAGGAGTCGAAAATGTTGAAATTCTGAAAAACACAATCAGCATCGCACTCAGTTCAGGGGCACAGCTTTATGGGAAAAGGGGGAGGTGGTAAGGGGAGGGGGGGGGGGGGACTATGAAACATGCACAACCAATAAATAAACATTCCTTTGACCTACAGGTTATCAACTTTTTTTCCATACACTGGTACCATTCTTCTGAGAACTTTTCTCTGGGTCCATCAACTGCCTTCTACCAAGATGAGTCTCATTATCATTATTATCAAAACATTAAACACAGATGAGTTACAAGTCACCATTAACAATCCAAACAATTGTATTCCTTTTTTTGGCAACAGATTTCTCTGTGTGAAATTCCAGCTGCTCTCCCACGGGAGAATCACTACAGTACAGCAGCATCTTTTTTTCCTTCTTTTTTCTGTCTGCAAGTTTATCTGTTTTCCAATTAAAGTGGAGTTGTTTTTACAGAATTTTGTCAGGGACAGTGCTTTTCTTGTCATGGGTCCTTTTACGTGTGCTAAGTGCATACTGTACATGGGACCTTGGATCATTGTCACATCCAAACAAATAGCATGCACGCCAATACTCAAGGTCTAGTGGAAGAAAAGAAAATTCTGGCAAGTATGGGATTCAATCCTGTGTCCTAACACTCTCTAGTGTTACCACTATGCCACCACTCCATTCATCCTATTCTTTGAGTCTGCAGCGTCTCACTGGCCACAGATTAGGACTGCCATTGTCAGGCCCACCTCTTGGTGACGGCGCCTGGTGGGTAAAGGGTGGAGATTTTTACGATCTCCCAGGTCAACATATGTGCAGACCTGCTAGTGCCTGAACCCCCTTTGTGTGTATATGCAAGCAGAAGATCAAATACGCACGTTAAAGATCCTGTAATCCATGTCAGCGTTCGGTGGGTTATGGAAACAAGAACATACCCAGCATGCACACCCCCAAAAACGGAGTATGGCTGCCTACATGGCGGGGTAAAAACGGTCATACACGTAAAAGCCCACTCGTGCACATACGAGTGAATACAGAAGAAGAAGAAGATTTCTCGTCTCACAGTCAAAGATTTTACCTTCTAGTTTCTGAATCTGCATTAAAAAAAGACTGTGACATTTGTTGCACTTCTGTTTTCACAGTTTCCACATCTTGTGCCTTTTTCATTCCATCACAGTCCCCCACTCACGTTCTTTGAAACAAGTCTAAAAACATTCCTTTTGCAAGCATTCTCTGCATGATTAAGGTATTCCAATCCATGTCTGTATTCTATGGATCCACAACTATTTCTTCCACATGTGTGTGTGTGTGTGTGTGTGTGTGTGTGTGTGTGTGTGTGTGTGTGTGAGTGCATGTGTGTGTGGTTGTGGGTGTGTGCATGTGTGTGTGTACGCAAACGTGAATGTGTGTGTGGTTGTGTGTGTGTGTGTGTGTGTGTGTGTGTGTGTGTGTGTGTGTGTGTGTGTGTGTGTGTGAGTGCATGTGTGTGTGGTTGTGGGTGTGTGCATGTGTGTGTGTACGCAAACGTGAATGTGTGTGTGGTTGTGTGTGTGTGTGTGTGTGTGTGTGTGTGTGTGTGTGTGTGTGTGGTTGTGTGTGTGGGCATGTGTGTGTGTGGTTGTGGGTGCGTGTGTGTGTGTGTATGTGTGTGTGTGCATGCATGCATAAATGTGTGTGTGGCTGTGCATGTATGCATACCTGCACGTTTGTGTGAGTGTGTGTGTGTGTGTGTGTGTGCGTGCATGTGAAAGTGCATGTGTGTTTAAGCATTCTTTGTGTCAGACTGTTGTGATACTGCAAAATGCTTTGAGAGGTTTGAAAGCACTACATAAATGTACTAGTAGTACACATAGTGGTAACAGCAGTAGTATACATCGTAGTAGTAGCTACAATTTTGTCAATAAAAAAAAAAACAAAAAAAACCCAGAGTGTTTTTGACACTGTGCACCGACGACGCACCCCCTTGACGACACGGAGATGTTTGGCAAACTGCTCCATGGAGCAGGTCCACAGCACACGCATCAGTCCTGTCTCCGCTGTGTTTGCTGTGTCCATCGCCTCCAGCTCGGCCAGCGAGTGACCTTCCATGACATGCGTTACAAACCACACTTCATTCATGACCTGACACAGTCCATGTGTAATCTGACACATCGTGAAAGTTCATTCATGATTCCACACAAGACACATGACAGTTCATTCAACGATCTGACTCACAACACATGGTAGTTCATTCATGATCTGACTCACCACACATGGTAGTTCATTCATGATCTGATACAACACACATGACAGCTTATTATTGATCTGACACACCACACATGGTAGTTCATTCATGATCTGACACACCACACATGGTAGTTCATTCATGATCTGACTCACCACACATGGAAGCTTATTATTGATCTGACTCACAACACATGGAAGTTCATTCATGATCTGACTCACCACACATGGTAGTTCATTCAACGATCTGACTCACAACACATGGTAGTTCATTCAACGATCTGACTCACAACACATGGAAGTTCATTCATGATCTGACTCACCACACATGGAAGTTCATTCATGATCTGACACACCACACATGGAAGTTCATTCATGATCTGACTCACCACACATGGAAGTTCATTCATGATCTGACTCACCATACATGGAAGTTCATGATCTGCCTGATCACACATGTTAATTCATTCATGGTCTGACACATTACACATGACAATTCATTCATGATCTGACACATTACACATGCATTCACTATTTGACACACCACACATCACATTACATTCAAGATCTGACTCACCACACACAGCAGTTCATTTGTGACCAGACACACCTTACCTGATATCTTTTTTTTCTCTGTCTGTTGGCATATCTATTTTTGCTGTCTAAGTGGATCGTTTCCACAGAATTTTGCCAGAGATCAAATATGTACGTTAAGAATACTGTAATCCATGTCAGCATTTGGCGGGTTGTGGAAGCAACATACCCAGCATGCACAGTCCATAAGTACATAAGAATGAATGTAACAGAAGAAGGAGAAGAAGGAGAAGAAGGAAAAGAAGGAGAAGGAGGAGAAACAATGACAAGAACTTACCAACCACCACACTGAAATGGAAGCTGAGGTAGTCCGTCCTGCAGTCCTCCAGTGCCTGCATGAGAGCCATGTCTGTCCCCCTTGCTCGGCTCATCTGGGTGTCGTACCTGCTGACAACAACAAAATGTGCCTCGTTTTTTTTTTTCTTTTCTTTTCTCTTTTAAAGAGGAAGACATCTTTTCAATCTGGAGAAACAGTAGAGTCCACGGGCATACCAACACCCACGTGCAATGACATGCAAAATGTATAAAGCATTGAGTTTGAAATTCTAAAAGTAAATGCAACCAATCACACTCATAACCCAATACAAGTAGGCCTCTTTGTTGGAAACATCAAAATGGCATTTCCAGTCTTGTTTAAATAAACTTCAACTATAATTTGTTGGGAGTTATTTCTCTTTGATTAACAATGCTTGTAAAATGTTTCCGTTCTTTCAATAATTTGCGATCAAAAACTAACAAGAGAAAAAAAACAAAAAAAAAAACAAATGAAATAAAAAGAGAACCAAATCCAACATTTTACACACACAGGTACAACATGTGAAATAAAATTTAAAAAATCCCCTTCCACATCCTTGCTTGTTTTGAGTCCTGTTAAACTGTTAGGCGTCAGCAGATACATGTGGGAGTAATTGGTGGACATGGTGACGATCTCCACTTGGGGGTGGTGGTGGTGGGGGAAAGTGTGGAGGGCTGGACACTCACTCAGTCTGGCTCCACAACTAAGTGATTGTTGTCGTCAGTAGGGGGCTCAGGAGGTGGTGTCATAGGTTCTTTAAATCACAACAGGCACTACCAATCACCACCAAAGTGACTCAGCAGCACTGCAGGGTCTCCTCTGGCGTGAGGCCTCCTGGTAATCTAACATCCATACTTCCGTCGGGATTTCAACGGATGATCTCTGCGTGGCTGTGTTTGGAGGACTTGAAATAAGTGGTGTGGGAGTAATGCCACTGAACCAGTGCAGATGATGGAGCAGCCAAGAGAAAAGCAAACCCCAAAACAAGCTGAAAGGCAAGTGTCCATGGGCCACACAGTCCTCTGGCTGAGCTCTGGGACAACACCCCATGAAGCTGGAGAAAAATGTGAATGAAAGAGAATCTAAAGGCATTTTCAATATGCTAATAATGTCATAAGTGACATATGTGGCACGATTTATCATCAACTCTGATTAGCTGAAGGTGTATGTGTGTGTGTGTGTGTGTGTGCAAGGGAGAGAGAGAGAACTCAGAACTCAGATCTCAAAACGTTTTTATTCAAGGATTAAGATTTTAGGCATTGCCTATTCTTCCAATCTGTCCTTGCTAATCTACATCAATTACAAATAGTACACACATAAATGAAAGGAAAAGGTTTTCATGCAGAACTGTATACATAATGAAGAAAACACCCCCCGGTCCTCCACACACACCCACATCCGTGCACACACATGCATACACACACTGACAGAGAAAAAGAGAAAGAGAGAGAGAGAGAAAGAGAGAGAGAGAGAGAGAGAGTGTGTGTGTGTGTGTGTGTGTGTGTGTGAATGTGTCAGGCAATGAAATTGTGTGTTCAAGAGGATGGATAGGGGTGACTGGAAAAGATAGTGAGAAAAACTGAGATGAAGGTTGGGACATCGTTCCTGAGAGGGAAGGTGGTGCAGATAGATGTACGATCCATATGGTAGTTGCATGGAAAGGGGGCTTTCCACACTGCCCTCTGGTGTGTGTCTGACCCTTGAACAGAAATGGACTCTGAACCCCTTGGCCCCAACCCTATTGTCACATGTATCCATCTTGTGCTTCTGCTTCATTTTGGGGCTTTCCCTGCCAGTTAAAAAGAACAAAGAAACAAAACAAGAACAGCCAGTGTGGAGAAGTGGTCAGCATCACGGATTGACAGCTCAAAGGACATGGGTTCGAATCCCAGCAAAGGTGGGTTTTTGGGCCTGCGGCCAGCTTCTACCCAGAGCTGAAGAGGCTTTAGGCTTAAATGGGAAGACTGGCACCACACATTTGAGTATCATCCACTTTACAGATGCGTCTTTGAGTGTGTTGCTCTAATTTCCAGACAAACACTGAAAGAGTCTGATCTCTTGGACCTGGTTAACGCCGGGATATCATTATGACAGGAAGTGTAGAGTACAGCCTTGCCACATAGTCCCAAAACTAAACAGACCTCCATAGCAGCATCGTTATCATCATCACTGTCATCCTGCTCCTTCACTTCCATGCTTCAGGTGAGTCCTGTCAGTGTCTTCAGTGTCAGCAGATTCATGGGGGACTGTCAATGGAGGGACATGGTGGCACTCCACTCACTTAGTCTGGCTCTGCGGCTATGCCTAATATTATTGTCGTCAGTAAGAGGTTTAGTAGGTGGTGTCTTAAGTACGTTAAATCAGAGCAGGCACTGCTGAACACCACCAGTGCAGGGTCTCCTGTGACATGTGGCCTAACATGGACAGTTCTCTGTGGACTGCCAATGCTGTGACTGTGACAGATGAACCCGAGTGTGGCCGTGCATGGGGGAAGACGGAATAAGCCGTGAGGGAGTAATACCAATGAAACAGGGCAGGTGATAGGACAGCACACAAAAAACAAAACAAAAAACCCAAAGACAAACAAAAATACTGTAACAAAAAAAAAAAAAAAAAGGAAAATGGGTAAACAACAGAATTTCCAACTCCAAGAAAATTGAAAAAAACCAGATTCTGTCACCAAACCAAAAAAAATACACACATGATGATGAATTCTAAAAAAATGGGGTGGGGTGGGGTGTTTTCTGATGTGAGAAAAGACGAGAATTCTGAAATAAGGATTCACTTGATAATAAAGACTCAGCCAGGTGAAATTAATCAACTTACGTATGATTCACACTCATGCATATCTGGTAGCAGAGAGCGTTCTCAACGTTAGGATGGCGAATTATCAACTCCAACTGCTTCAAGATGGACTTGGGATAGGTGATGTAGTGATAGGCCCTCTTATGAGCCAGATACATGTTCTCATGGCAGCTCTTGGGCAGCTTGGCAAAGACACCTGTCCTGTCGTCTGGAAAGGGTAGATATATGGATTGATAATACCGACACTTAAATAGCATCTATCTTCTCTAACCATCTTTAGGCGTTAATCGTTCAATTCTTGCATTGTGCACTCTTCAGTCACGCACATACACACATTTTTATTGAAAGGGATTGTACTGTGACATACAGGCAGGGACAACTTTTGTTACCATGGGCTCTTTTACGTGTGTTAAGTGCATGCTACAAGCAGGACTTTGGTTTATCGTCTCAACCAAATGACTAGTGAAGGAGGAGAGAATTCTTGCAAGTGTGTGGGATTCAACCCCCAATCCCCAATCCTGTACACTCAGGTTCTCTTGCCTCCTTGGCAAACCCGTTATGACCGGGCCACCACACCACGCAGACCTCAGACCTGCCTCCTATAAAATCCACACTTCATAGCAAGCCAGCAAACATTTGTGTATTTTCGGAAAAAAAAAAAAAATTTTTGCATTCCACATACAATGACAAAATGAGGGAAATTTGTTCTGACATTACCTGGACCGTTACCTGGTGAGCGTTAACTGTGGTGTGTGTGTGTTGGGGGTGGGGGTGTGGGGGTGGGGTCCTCTCCCACTGCTTATTGCTTACAGGGCCAAGAGGCTTAACTAAACAAAACATCACACATCCAGGTTCACACAATCAATACATTCAGGGTCCGGTTCTTTGGGACTTTTTTTTTTGGTGGTGTATCTGTATTCAATGGTGCGTATTATCATTCTTGACTGCAAATCTCCATACGAGTTAAGCAAAAATAGCACTGGTAGTCAGTCAGTGTGTGTGTGTGTCTCTGTTCTCTGTGTGTGTGTGTGTGTGTGTGTGTGTGTGTGTGTGTGTGTGTGTGTGTGTGTGTTTGTCTAGGCATGCTTGTACGCATGCATGTGGTGTGTGTGTGCATGTTTGTGTATGTGCGCGTGCACATGAGTGAGTGCATACATGCGTGTGTGTGTGTGTGTGTGTGTGTGTGTGCACGCGCGTGTGTGTGTGTGTGTGTTCATGTGTGTGTGTGTGTGTGTGTGTGTGTGTGTGCATGTGGTGTGTGTGAGTGTGTGTGTGTGTGTGTGTGTGTGTGTGTGTGTGTGTGTGTGTGTGTGTGTGTGTGTGTAGGTATGTGCTTGTGTGTGCATGCACATTCACACACACACACACACGCATGCACACACACGCACACTACCACCATAACCTTGGTTCAATTACCAAGCAGTCGAGGTAGGTGACGACGAACAGCCTCTGACAGGACGGGGCTGTACTGATGACACATGGCTTTGAGGGTGCGCACCGCTATCTGCTCCACCCGCTCCGGCTCCTCCATCTCACACAGCTCCAGCACCAGCATGGGCAGTGCTTGTAGGAAGCTCTCCAACAGGCTGTGTCGGATGTGGCTGAGAAAACAGTTTCAGTTTCAGTTTCAAGGTGGTGTCTGAGCATGCACACAGGCCCATATATGCTATACATCAACTGAAAACGACTGAAAAAACACCATACAAAGGACCAGGTGCCTGATCTTTGTATAACCTGGCCTTGGAAGCCTTACCTAAAAAAAGATAATAATGGTGATGATAATAATAATAACTAAATAACATAAAACTAAACAGGGAAATACATCATAATACAGTGAAAGGAAAGATACAAAGAAGGCATAAAACTGAAATAAACAACAGGGTTCCCACAAAAACGGAGCATGGCTGCCAACGCGGCAGATGCGTAAATGGTCATACGCGTAAAAGCCCCTCATGCAAACGAGTGGGTGTGTGAGTTCTAGCCCACAAGGAGACACAAGACAACACAAAAACCCACCTGTCACAGATCCTGGCCAGTCCAGCATTGTAGGGGCTTTTCTCATCAACTTCAAAGGACATTTCATCCAACAGTTCCAGCAACACCAGTTTCTCCTGGGAGAGGGGATGTGCGCTGACAAAACGTTTCTGTATGCGGGCCAGCAGTCGCCCCAACTGGTCTATGGCACACAACGGAAAGGGAAAAAAAAAAGAAAGGAAAAAAGAAGTTATCATGTCAAAATTCTAAGATATCATGTCTTTAACTGTGATTATTGTACACATATGCCTGCAATTATTGTTTACTCTAAGTCATTGTTAAAGTGGGTTTTTTTAAAGTCTCCTGTGATTACTTCATGCGTATTACTGTGATGGTTGTACATGTTTTACCTTAAAGTCAACACTTACGCATTTGATACCTTTTATATGTACTTGCTGAATGCTGTGATTCTGATGAACTGTTCATGTGTTTTACACCACAAACTGATTTCTCTTTGGTGGTAATAAAGTATTGTAAGTATTCATATTGTGCTGAATCTGGTGCACAGGCAAGTTAAAGCACTTGCACACCAGTCATTCCCACACGCATGCATAGCTCGAATTCAGATAAATAAGAGACAAAACTTATGAATAAATGTCCATAAAAAGCTAAGGAAACTGTATATCACTCTGAAAAGTCTGATCCAGATAAATGAAAGACAAAACTTGTGAATACATGCTCATAAAATGCAAAACAAAAAAACAAAAACAAACAAACAAAAACCCAAACAAACTGTAGACCAGGGGGAGGGAAAGGAGGGGGCAAAGCTGTCTGGGAAAGAGGTAAGTTCTATGGGCAAACTTGAAGGAGCTGGTCTCTCTTGCTATTTTTATCTGATGCATGACGGGCGCAATAGCCAAGTAGTTAAAGCGTTGGACTTTCAACCTGAGGGTCCCGGGTTCGAATCTCGGTAATGGCGCCTGGTGGGTAAAGGGTGGAGATTTTTTGGATCTCACAGGTGAACATATGTGCAAACCTGCTAGTGCCTGAACTCCCTGGAGTGTATATGCAAGCAGAAGATCAAATACGCACGTTAAAGATCCTGTAATCCATGTCAGCATTTGGTGGGTTATAAAAACAAGAACATACCCAGCATGCACACCCCCAAAAATGGAGTATGGCTGCCTACATGGCAGGGTAAAAATGGTAATACACATAAAGCCTACTCGTGTACATACGAGTGAAAGTGGGAGTTGCAGACCACGAACGATGAAGAAGAATCTGATGTAGTGTGGCTTGGTCCAAATTTAGAGTTATGATCAGGGTGTTTCATCTTGTCTCTCTTCTTATTGTTTTGCTTGTTTAATGTGTGCTTGCTTATTTCTTTTTTTACTCCTGTTCATCATTGTGTGTTTTCCCCCACCCACCCCAATTCCATTAGTATCATTAATGTTCCTTTGTTACATTAAATCTTGAACACATACTATATACACATCATAAGAGGATTGTACTGTCCTTAGGTGAATAAAAATTTGTTTAAACCAAAGAGCTGAGTGCAGAGAATTTTATGAACAACTGTACAGCCCTCAAATGAATAAAAAGCTGTTTCAACCACCTAAGAACTGAGTGTAGAGAATCTGACAAATAAAACCAAAAAAAACCCCCTAAAAAACAGGGTTCACACAGGATTTTGAGAAAAAAAAATCAACAACTTTTCCGGGGTTTCGTAAGTAAACTTCAAGGACTGAAAATAATGCACTATCAACACATCTAACTCTGACACTGTCAGCACATGGTACAACAAACAACCAACACGATCAGTTCATCGCATTTTGGGGGCAGTGAACAGATGTTAACACTTTCTTTTTCTTTTTGTTGCTCTCTCTCCGTTAAGTTTAGGAGTTTCTAACTTGAAAGCAAAATTATTCTTGACAGCTTTTAAAGACACGAGGACTTTTCCAGGAGTTTACTAGTGCTGTTTCTACAGCATTTTTTTTAAGTCATGGAAGATGTCCTTCCACTTTCTCAGGTTTGCTTTGCTGCATATGATGTAATTTCTAATCTTAGCTTATCATCATCACTTACCTGTGTAGGGATAGTTGAAGAAGACCTCGTGCAGGATCTTGCCGACCCGTGTGAGGAAGCCTACTTTGATGCTGCGTTTAAGGTTCTTGAGCAGGAAGGCCACGACCTCCCCCTGCCACTCTTGGGGCTCGACCCATGAGTGCGGCCAGTCCTTGCTGGGGGGGAAGCTGGCCAACATCTCACTCACCGTCAAGTTCAGCTTCAGCACTGACACCTGAATGACGGGCACGTCAGCTGATCAGTTAAAGCATTTGACAATCAATGTAAGGGTCCTGAGTTTGAATCCCAGTGACGGGCGCAATAGCCAAGTGGTTAAAGCGTTGGACTGTCAATCTGAGGGTCCTGGGTTCGAATCAAGGTGATGGCGCCTGGTGGGTAAAGGGTGGAGATTTTTACGATCTCCCAGGTCAACATATGTGCAGACCTGCCAGTGCCTGAACCCCCTTTGTGTGTATATGCAAGCAGAAGATCAAATACGCACATTAAAGATCCTGTAATCCATGTCAGCGTTCGGTGGGTTATGGAAACAAGAACATACCCAGCATGCACACCCCTGAAAACGGAGTATAGCTGCCTACATGGCGAGGTAAAAACGGTCATACACGTAAAAGCCCACTCGTGTGCATACGAGTGAACGTGGGAGTTGCAGCCCACGAACGCAGAAGAACAAGAAGAAGAATCCCAGTCATGATGCCTGGTGGGTTCCTGGTGGCCAATCTTGCAGGTCAACAGATGTGCAGACCTGCTAAGTGCCTGAACCCGCACTGTGTTTATACACACGCAGAAGATCTAATACGCACGTTAAAGATCCTGTAATCATAAATAATAATAATAATGGTATTTATAAAGCGTTGAATCTTGTGCAGAGACAAATCAAAGCGCCACAAAATCAAATCAAAATCCACTCACTACACACAATAGTCCAACAACAACACACTGCACACAATGTCTGACGACACATTACACACAATTCTCAGACCAGTTTGATAAAAACACGCTACACACAATCACAAAATGCTAAGATCAGCTTGACTACACATTACACACTATCAGTGATTTCTCAGGCTGGTCTGACGACAACACCCTACACACGATCACAGAATTCTAAGAAAGGTCGGACAATGACACACTACATACAAGGTCAGGTCAGGTCATTAGATCTGCTACTGGTAACCTGTAATCCAGTACAACCTGTTCAGGGTCGGGTTGCCGACGACTAAACCGGCACTCCCACCACTCCCTTCTGGGACTGGTGAGGCGGGTGGCTAGACACCCTTATGGAGATCCATAAAAGGGCGTCGGCTCAGGAGAGCCACCGACGGCCATCTAGCTCCACCGTGCTGTGTGCATGCCACACGCAGTTGGCCCCCGGGGTGTGTCTACCCATGCATGCGAAGTCTGGATCCGGCAGAATCTGCGGAAGAAACCTATCGGTTCAACGGAGAGGAAGGCGGTTACAGCAACGCACTGTGGAGTGCAGAGAGCAAGATGAGACACCGAAAGGATATCTTGGTCATCCACTGCATCCGTGCTCATCCTCCAGTCGTCTCGACTTAGTCTTGCCACTGGAAATTGATGGACCCGGACGAGAGAGTGAGGTCGACGTTGCACAACTCCTCTTCACTTTAAACAAACTCATCGCGCAAGTCATCAGTCATCCAAAATGACCTTTCATCCTTCATCATTTCATCACCCCCAAGTCCTGTGGCGACAGGCGAGCGACGAAACGACAGGTGTGGGTACACTGGCAGTCGCAGCCGCAGACCTGCACGCAGGCGGCTCAGGCCATAGGGTCGTTCTTCGTCGACAGGAGCAGCGATGGAGCTCGGCAGCCGTCTGAGCGTCTGAGCAGCCCTCTTTAGGAATGCACTGCTCACCTCCCTGGCATGAGGAAGGGGCTAGAAAAGGTGCCCTAAAAATTGCCTGCTCCATATCACCCTGGCCAGCATACCGCGGCTGGCGGGGACCCTACATCAGCGGTCGAAACAAAGAGAAAGAAAAGAAAAAAGCAAGGATCGTTCCTCTCACCATTGGTGCTTGGAACATAAGGACTCTCCTGGACAGAGATAACGCGGACAGACCCCAAAGGAGAACAGCACTAGTTGCATCCGAACTCGCCAGATACAATATTGACATCGCAGCCTTGAGTGAGACTCGGCTTGCAGGCGAAGGCGAGCTCTGTGAACGGGGATCTGGTTACACCTTCTTCTGGAGTGGACGAGGAAGCGAAGAGCGACGTGAGGCTGGTGTTGGTTTTGCAGTAAAAACAGCACTTGTCAGCAAGCTAGCTGGAATCCCAAAGGGAGTCAACGATAGGCTTATGACCATGAAACTCCCACTGGCATCTGGCCAGAAGCACCTCACCATTGTCAGTGCCTACGCCCCAACCATGACCAACCCGGATGAAGTGAAGGCGAAGTTCTACGAGGACCTTCACTCTGTCATTGCTGCCATCCCTAAAGCAGACAAGCTCATCATTCTTGGGGACTTCAATGCTAGAGTTGGCTCTGACTACATCTCCTGGGATGGAGTGATTGGAAAGCACGGTGTGGGCCACTGCAACCCAAATGGATTGCTTTTGCTTCAGACATGTGCAGAGCACGAACTGCTGATAACCAACACAGTTTTCTGCCTCCCTACCCGTAACAGAACGTCATGGATGCACCCTCGCTCAAAGCATTGGCATCTCATCGATTATGTCATCGTCAGGAAAAGGGATAGGCAAGATGTACGTGTAACAAAGACCATGTGCGGCGCCGAGTGTTGGACAGACCATCGCCTTGTAGTCTCGAAGCTGAATATTCGAATCCAGCCCAAGAGACGCCCCCAAGGCCAGAAGGCTCCAAAACGGCTCAACATCGCTAAGCTGAAAAACATCACCATCAAACAGTCCTTTGTGGAGCTGCTGGAAGATCGTCTGGAATCCGCCTCTCTGAACAACCAGAATGTGGAGTCTGACTGGAGGACCCTGCGTGAGCTGATCTATAGTACAGCTTCAGAGACCCTGGGACCCATGATCAGAAAGCACAAAGACTGGTTTGATGAAAACTGTGATGAAATCAAGCAGCTTCTGGATGAGAAACGCCGTCTGCATCAAGCCCACCTGAGCAACCCAAAGTCTACATCAAAAAAGGATGCGTACAATGCCATCCGCAGGACTGTTCAGCAAAAGTTACGCCAGATGCAGGATAAGTGGCTGAGTGACAAAGCTGATGAGATCCAGGGATATGCTGACAGGCACGATATGAAGAGGTTCTATGATGCCTTAAAAGAAGTCTACGGCCCCACATCCTCAGGATCATCCCCCCTCCTCAGTGCAGATGGGAATACCTTGATCACCGAGAAGGAGAACATTCTCGAACGATGGGCTGAGCACTTCAACAGTGTCTTAAATCGCCCTTCCTCCATAAATGATGAAGCCATAGACCGTCTCCCACAAGTCCCCACCAACGAAGCACTGGACGATCCGCCAACACTTCTTGAGACCCAGAAAGCAATCCGTCTGCTATCCAGTGGCAAAGCACCTGGCTCAGACTCCATACCAGCAGAGGTCTACAAGGATGGAGGCACTGTGCTGACTGAGAAGCTTCATCAGCTGTACTCACTCATGTGGAAAGAAGAGACGATCCCCCAGGATTTCAAAGATGCATCTATCATTCACTTGTACAAGCGAAAGGGGAACCGGCAAGCCTGTGATAACCATCGGGGCATTTCCTTGCTCTCCATCGCAGGCAAGATACTTGCCAGGATCCTTCTAAACCGCCTCACAGCACACCTTGACCAAGGTCATTTGCCTGAGAGCCAATGTGGATTCCGGAAAGAGCGCGGAACCACCGACATGGTGTTTGCTGCAAGGCAGCTGCAAGAGAAATGTCAGGAGCAAAATGCTGATCTGTTCTCCACCTATGTCGACCTCACTAAGGCCTTTGACACCGTGAGTAGAGAGGGACTGTGGAAGATCATGGCCAAGTACGGATGCCCTCGGAAATTTATTTCCTTGGTCAGCCAATTCCATGAAGGCATGCAGGCTCGAGTCCAGGACAATGGCGAAACATCTGCTCCTTTTGCTGTCACAAATGGTGTCAAGCAAGGCTGCGTCCTAGCTCCAACGCTGTTCAGCCTCATGTTCTCTGCAATGCTTACTGATGCCTTCAGAGATGGCGATGTTGGAATCGGCCTAAAGTACCGAACAGATGGCAAGCTGTTTAACCTCAGAAGCATTCAAGCAAAAACGAAGGTCATGACAGACATCATCAGAGACTTTTTGCTTGCTGATGATTGTGCCCTCAACGCTGGATCTGAAGCTGACATGCAACTCAGCGTCGACAAGTTTGCCACTGCCAGCAGGAACTTCGGCCTTACCATCAGCACGAGGAAAACTGAAGTTCTCCATCAGCCAGCCCCAGGGAAACCCTTCGTTGAGCCCAACATCACAGTCAACGGTCAGAGACTCAGTGCGGTGGAGCGGTTCACATACCTTGGCAGCACACTGTCAAGAAATGCGACCATCGACGATGAAGTGAACGTCAGGACTGCAAGAGCAAGCGCAACTTTTGGTAGACTCAATGCAAATGTCTGGAACAGAAGAGGCATTAGTCTTGAGACCAAGCTAAAGGTCTACAGAGCAGTAGTTCTCCCCACACTACTGTACGCCTGCGAAACTTGGACAGTGTACCAACGACATGCCAAGAACCATTTCCACACAACATGCCTAAGGAAGCTACTGAACATCAAGTGGCAAGACAGGACCCCAGACACAGAGGTGCTCGCAAAAACCACCCTTCCCAGCATCTTCACCATCCTGATGCAGTCCCAGCTTCGCTGGGCTGGACACGTGGCGTGCATGCCAGACCATCGGCTGCCCAAAAGGCTCTTCTATGGCGAGCTGCAACAAGGGAAGAGATCACACGGAGGTCAGAAGAAGCGCTTCACAGATACTCTGAAAGTCTCTCTGAAAGCGTTTGATATCAACCCTGACTCCTGGGAGGAATCTGCAGTGGACCGTAACAAATGGCGTGCTGCTGTGCACAAAGGCGCCAAGTTGTGCGAGGCCAACAGGACTGCTGCAGCTGTTCAGAAGAGGCAGGCCAGAAAATCACGGGCAAACAAGCTCCCTGACAATGATATGCCTGTCTTTGTCTGCCCCAACTGTCAGCGAACATTTCGTGCGCAGATTGGACTATTCAGCCATCTGCGCACTCACAGATAGACTCATGAACATCCTTCCCCCCACCCCACCACCACCCTCCTCCCATCCCCCATCTGGATGACAACGATGGTCATCATCGATCTCGATGGACACACCACCACCACCACATACAAGGTCTGATGATGACACACTATACAAAAGGTCTGTTGATGACACACAAGGTCTGACGATGACACGCTACACACATGGTCTGATGATGACACACTACACACAAGGTCTGATGATGACACGCTACACACAAGATGACACTACACACAAGGTCTGATGATGACACACTACACACAAGATGACACTACACACAAGGTCTGATGATGACACACTAGACAAATTACACACAAGGTCTGATGATGACACACTACACACAAGGTCTGACAATGACACACTACACACAAGGTCTGATGATGACATACTACATACAAGGTCTGACAATGACACACTACACACATGGTCTGACAATGGCACACTACACACATGGTCTGACAATGGCACACTACACACATGGTCTGACAATAGCACACTACACACATGGTCTGACAATAGCACACTACACACATGGTCTGACAATGGCACACTACACACAAGGTCTGACGATGACACACTACACACAAGGTCTCATGATGACACACTACACACAAGGCCTCATGATGACACACTACACACAATCACCTGCAATGGGCTCAGCTCGCCTGACAGATCGTCCTCTGATGGAGTCTCCAGCTGTTGACCTTTCAACTGCCGACCTTTCCTGCCCTTCACTGGCTTTTCCATGACGACGATAGGGAAGTGAGGAAGCAGCATCTCTCGTAACTCACGCAGAAACTCCGACGAGAACCATCTGGTCTGAATCATAACAAGTTTCAGTTACAAAGTAAAATGAAATCAAACAAACAAACTTTTTTTAAAAAGAAAAGAAAACATTTTGTTTCGAAATAATCAATTCATCCTATTTCAGTTCTGATGGAAACCTGCGCATGCATACACAACTGATCAAGTGAACAATCATAGAAAGCAAAGAAAAAAGGCAAAAGGGTAAAATAAATTGAGAAGAAAAAAAAATCTTGGAACAGTTGAACAGAAAATACATGAATACATACTATCATACAGATGCATTATAAATTCCACACACACACACAAAATCAACAGTCAATACATTTTGAATACAGGGGTCTGCAGAAACAGATGCGGCAAACAAGACAGAGCAATGTGGAAACCAGAGTGCTGCACTGCACTGCACTGCACTGTACTGTCCTTTATTGCACTACTTTTTTTGTCACAACAAATTTTTCTGTGTCAAATTCGGTCTGCTCTCCCATCCCAGAGGAGAGTGCATTGCCACAATATAGTGCCACATTTTTTTTTTTTTTTTTTTTTTTGGTCTGGTAATTCCAACATCTAATATTAAATAATCTAATACTTTATCAGTAAATTTGGTTTGTCTTTTTGGTGTACAAGAAAGGCTTGATCATTGATGCTGTATTGTAGAAGATAACACTATTTACAAAAAAAAAGGAGGAAGATATATCCCCAAAAAACAAACAACCACATTATATATGAATGTTGAAAACATCTTGGAATGTCAGTACTGATGGTATGAGAGTGCGCAGGTGCACGTGTGCGTGTGTGTGCATGCGTGACATCAAGATAAATCAAAACACAATAAAGACAGAAAGAGTGACAATAATCATTTGTATTTGGAGAATGCAGTTTGTTAATCAAGTGAACATATGTGAATTGTATCGTTTCTTCTTGTCACAGCAGATTTCTCTAAGTGAAATCTAGGCTGCTCTCCCAGGAAAGAGCATACTGTCAGAGGGTAGTGCCACCCTTCATCATATTTTTTTTTTTGGTCTGCAAGTATATTTGTTTCACTATCAAAATTTTTTCAAAGTGATTTTTCCTAAAGAATTTTGCCAGTGACAATCCTTTTATCGCTGGGGGTTCTTTTACGTGGACTAGGTGCATGCTGCACACTGGACCTGGGTTTATTGTTGCATCTGAAAGACTATGCATATGAAATATATCACTCTGGAAGTAGGTACTGTATGGAAAATCCCCCAACCTAATGTACACATGATGAAAAACAAAATCACACACGCGCACCTGCACACCCACACACACACACACACAGCACAACACACACACACACACACACACACACACACACACAGAGGCTGAGTGCAGTCAAGCCAACCACCTACACAGTCAAATCGGCCAGGAGCAAGGCAGTAGGAGTAGACACAGCGCCAGCACTCCACAAAACTGAACAGCAGGTCCACCACAGCCTTCACCATTGGCAGAGAGTCCTGTGTCAAGGGGCGATCTGTTGACAGCAAGATCGCTTTCCTTTATCTTTTCCTTGCATTGAAGGTCATATTTTCTCTCACTGAAACATCATCATCATCATCATCATCATCAACAGTTCCATTTTGCATATTTCAGACATGTCACTGTAGAAGAATAACACCATTTAACACATTAAGTAATCCCAGTGACAATTAACTTGCAAGGGTATTTCTATTTTGTAACGCATAACGAAGAAAAGAATAGAGCAAGCGTTTTGTAATGATTCCCAGCAATGTGGAACATCAGTCGCTGAGGTCGTTATGCCACTCTGTGGTGGGTAGCTTCTTGTATCTTTTTCTTTTTTTACTGGTAGTATGACTGATGTCCCCTTAATCGAATGCCCCACCACTCCCCTGTTATCTTTTTTTTTTCTCTCTCTCTCTTCAACCACCTACCCCCCTCTCCTCCCTCTCCTGTGCAATCCCATTCTTCGCAGTACACACCCATTGTATGAGTGAGTATGTGTGTGCTGAAAAAAATGAATTTTGTACGTGTCTAAATCACCTTGTAGAGAACTGACAGTGAGAAGAAGAGGAAGAAACCTGAAGGTGCCCAGTATCTTTGTTACAAATGAACATTCCAATCATATAACTGGTCATTTCAGACAACACTAGCACTGCAGCTGAAGGCACATCAACACACACACACACACACACACACACACACACACACACACACACAATGTATGCAGAGCAATCACAGTACTTCGTAGATCATATCTATAAAAGCATTATTCTTCATCATATCTTCCACCATTGTCTCCAGCCCCTTCCCCCCCGCCCACCACCCTACACACCCCACCCAATTTTAATCATATTCAGTTGTGATAAAGATTTTGAACTAAACATACGCACATGCACACACATACACTTTCCTCTTTTCCTTGTGCTCTTCTGCATTTGTAGGCTGCATCTCCCACTATCAGTAATAATAAATACATCCATACATGTATGTACAACTACAAGTGGGCGTTTACATACAAGATTGTTTTTACCCTGCCAAGTGGGCATGCCACACTCTATTTATGGGGGTGCACATGCTGGGTATGTTTTTGTTTCAATAACCCTCTGAATGCTGACATGGATTATGCTGAACAGGTCCATGTGTAATAGCATTTATTTTTGTGGCACTTTGAATGAATGTGTGGTTGAGATTGCGCGTGCGTGTTGTTGCTTGTGATGCTAGGGGAAGCAATTGCGTGTTGGTGCTTGTGATGCTAGGGGAAGCAATTGCGTGTTGGTGCTTGTGATGCTAGGGGAAGCAATTGCGTGTTGTTGCTTGTGATGCTAGGGGAAGCAATTGCGTGTTTCTTATGAATATGATTTTATTGTGATCATCGCTCCTCAGTGTCAGTGAGTACAGTTCTGGATAGCTCAGCTGATCCCGTCACAGCAACTGTAAGCCAGAGCGTGAGAAACGGCTGGACCGGACGAGTCCTAGTGTTTCAATGTTTGGCCTGTTGTCAAATGATGAGAGGTCGCGCACTGTCGCGCGTTGTCGCGCATTGACGCATTGATAAGATCAGAATAGAGAACCTCTGTAAAACGACCTTGTGTGAGGTGTTCATTCCCTTTTCCTCCCCCTCTTGTTCTTCCTTACCCTCTTGTGGAGAACGCTGTATCGAAGATAGAACCCACCCCAACAACTACAACACATGCACGAACGGTCTGTGCTGTTGACTTGGGAGATCAGAACAAACTAATGATGGAACGTGGTCTGGACACACATGGATCTATAAAACAAAAACAAACAAAAAACTCCCAGCTCATTCAGTTTAACCTCAATGAAACAATTGTTCTAAAAAAATTTTTTAAATGCTTTGAAGGCCAAATATCCAACAGCCTTGTATGGCAATCCAGGCAGTGAATTCATATCCACTGTGTCTAGGGCTGGGCATAGGAAGGCAGTGAATTCATATCCACTGTGTCTAGGGCTTAGCACAGAAAAGCAGAACCCAGTCCTCAACTTCCGCCTTTTAACCTTCCCCGACTTCAGTCAGGTACCTGTTCACACCTGGGTGGAGTGAGGAAAATCTGAGTAAAGGGCCTTTCCCAAAGACACACCACCATTCTGAACCAGGGGCTTGAACCCTGACCACTGGTGAACACTGGATCTCAAGTCCAATAACACACCGACTCTGCCACAATGCCTCCCTTAAAAAAACATAAAAAGCATCTGCACATACGTGAATCAGCAGCGCTGTGGCTGTGAGATGGCCCCAGGCTGTCTTCTGCAGCAAACTCCTCCCGCCAGCACTCTTTGATGAGCGGCAGAAGGGAAGTGACTAACTTCTGCAGCTGCTTGGAATCACGCGTCAAGTTGTCGTACTCCTGTTGATTCAAACTGTAACAGACATGGGGCTGTGTTAGGGTTGGGGTACAGGGGGTGCTCAGGAAGAGGTAGCATGTCTGGTGGGGAGGCCTGGCGAGTTCTTTTCAGGGCTGCTCATCAGCCTCTGGTCCTAGGGTTAGGGTTAGGACAGGGTTTGTGGACCAACTTCTACAGCTGCTGCGAATCACACATCAAGGCGCTGTACTCCTGTGGATCTAAACTGTAACAGAGATGGGGGTGTGGGTCTGGAGAAAGGAGAGGTTACATAGGTGAGACTGACAGGAAGAGGAGAGAGGTGGTGCTGCTGCTGCTCTGTGTGTGTGTGTGTGTGTGTGTGTGTGTGTGTGTGTGTGTGTGTGTGTGTGTGTGTCCATGTCTGTTTGTATGCTGATATGTGTGTGTCTGCATGCTTGTGTGCATGCGTGTGCACGTGTGTGTGTGTGTGTGTGTGTGTTAGTGTGTGGGCATGTGTATGCATGTGTGTGTGCGTGCGTGTGCGTGCATAAATACATGCATGTCATGTACTGTGTGTGCCTGCAATTGCAAGGAAATGTGTTACCTGTCAGTGTCACTCAGTGAAATGACAAGTTTCAAAAGATTATAATTCAAAACACAGATTCTACAGTACACTCTACTCCAGTAAATCTTGGTAAGGGACAGTTAAAGACAGTTTGATTACATAACTCTACCTTCATTCCCATTCAAAGTGATTCCTGGTTCTCTATAAAAGACAATGATGAATACTCAGTGAACCTGTATGAAATGGACTGTAAAATGGGGCAGTAAAGTAATGCTACTGCTACAAAAAATATTAACAGCAAAACACACACACACACACACATGCACACACACACACACACACACACACACACACACACACACACACACACACACACACACACACACACACAACCAGCAACAACACCTGAACATGAGGATATTCGCCGACTGAAAGTGAAAAAAGATGCACCTGCTGGTTCAAGATTTAAAATATGGATAATTTTACAGTTCTCACATGAAATGAAAAGGAAAAAACGAACACATGAATAAGAAATAAAAATAAAATAAAAACCAAGCGAGAGAGAGAGGGAGGGGATGGAGATAAAATACGTAAATAATTTTTTTTATAATCCAAACACTGACCACCACCTCATAAACACTTCACATGGATCACGACTCACGTACTGAACTAAACTGACAAAATACCAAATATCTATTAACTAAGTGTCCAACAAAACTATTAACAAACATGCATACAGTGTGAACACTTCCGAGTTTTGAACAAGACTGACACACCACTTACGGCACACTTTTAGGCCACTGCGTCCAAAGCCTTTTCCATCGGGGAGGAAAACAGCCTAATCTGATCACCGGATAATCAATTCCAAAATGGTACACTTCACCATCATTTTCTGGTGGCCGAGTGGTGTCTGTCCTATGTTTGTTCACATACACCTCCAATATCTTCTTCAAGCGAAGCAACATTTCTGCCCGCCACTTCTGCGAAGACAGTTTACTGCGGGGGTTGACAGCCAGAGTCCTGTGAGCCACCCGGTTGCTCTGTACCACAAAGGAACTTATCTGATTGATCAAAGCCGGCACCAGTCGACAAGACGCATCCATCAGCTTCCCTGGGCAGTTGTCCACCAGGAGGTCAAACAAGGCCAGAGCATCACGGCGAATGTCGTCAGAAACATGGCCCATGGCGTAGACCAGGTGTGCACTGAAGATGTCCATCTGGATGCCCGCCTCCCCCACCAGGGGGAACACTGTTCGACACAACCGCACAACCCCCTGGCGCACCACTGGCTCCGGGTCGCAGAAGAGACTGGCCAGTTTGGGCATGAGGGTCCTGAAATGCTTTGTCCAGAAGGAGGCTGTGCAGCTCTCTGCATCCAGGGTCATTTCCTGCAGTCCCTCCACGGCAGACAGGCGCTGGCTGCGGCTCTTGTTGACATCACACCGGCTCAACAGATCCTGTCATTAAAAAAACAACTACAACATTTACTGTTTTAAACTTAGGTAGGTCACCTACCAATAAACTGAAGTAGTTTAATAAGAATTAGCATTTATCTCCTTTCAAGAAAT
>NC_134877.1:69063080-69230580 GCF_041734735.1 Babylonia areolata | reverse complement strand
AAATAAAGTTTCACACTTAAAAAAAAAAACCCTAAAAAAAACAACCAACCAACCAACCAAACAAACAAAAACCACTCGCACGCGGCCCCACGCAAACTTGATGTTTGCGCGCCTGTGGCTGGACAGAAACAGGACTATGTCGCATGCCTGTGTTTCGAAACCGCATTGAACTTGATTGGACTGGATCTGACTGACGTAGCAGGCAAAGAAAGAATGCCATTGGCTGTTCAGAAGCACAACGGGTCTGCATCGCAAAGCAGTGTGTTGATTCGTCGCAGTTTTCTGTTGAAGTTGGAGTGGGGGAAAAAAAAGCTGTGCTTTTTTGGTGTTCGATTATTGAATTTGATAAAGTCACTAGTACTAGACCGATTTTTTCAAAATGAAGGACTTCACGGCAGGTGTCGTGGAAGGTAAGGGTGTTTTTTTTATTTAACGTTTACCAATCTCAGCAATTTTCAGTTTCAGCAAGATGGCGCTCGCCAGGTTGATGGTAAACACAGGGTCAGGTGACTAAAATTCCATAAATAATTTCATGTCCATGACATGAAACGTGGTAAGAACTGAAATATAGATTTAAAATAAAAATTCATTTACTACTGTTCGAGTGTTCAAATCGATTTACTTGCAGATGAGAGACTTTAAAATGCTAACGCAAGGAAAGCCATTGCACCATACACAGCCCGCCAGACAACGAAACTGTCTGTGCCGAACATTTTTGACATTCCCATCAACGAGTTGATACTTCAGTTGATACTTTGGCCTTCCAGGGGCTAAATTAAACAAGACATTGCACAAGTTAGATTCTAGACGTAATCATTTATAATTATTTTGAATTAAAGGTAAAATATCCATTTTAAAAGAATTAATTCGAACACCTTTTTATAGACAAAAAAGGATGGGTGACCTTATTGCTGATGAACCATCAACGAGATAGAAGACTCTCCTTCGATTGTTTTCTCTTTGAAATGTTGAAAGATGTATATATATATATATTATAGATAGATCTATATGTATTAAAGGAAATCACATAATTCAAAAACAGAGTTGAGACATTTTTTATTTCCAAATTCTAACTTTGGAACACCAAGGTCATTACACAAACTACACAGTAGGCATCACTTTTACTAGATCTAAGTACTTTTTTTTCCTTTTCCTTTTTTTTTTTTTTTTTTTTTGGCAGCCGCTGGGCATTGGTCCTCGATCGATGTGCTGTGAGTAGCTCGACACTGGTCCCGAATGATTAATGGGTAACATTCAATTCGTGCTGTGTGAAAGTATATCCATACATCAGTTCCTCACTCCTGCCTTTCAGGACAGTGGGGACCTTTCTTGATTCTTGAGCTTGCTTTCACTGCTGTCCAGCATGAACTTTTCACTGATGGTTGATGGAACCGGTCCGTAGAGAAAAGTCCAACTAGGAATCAAACTCTTGATCCACAGATTGGTCACCCTTAACACCTCCTCCTGACAAATCCCCACCAGAATTACCAACGAACTCCACCAAAATCAACGTATGTAATGATTATTGATGTCGTTCAGTAACATTTTTGTTGGGATCCCTGCGAAGCACTGAAGTCAGTATGGATCGAGGATCTCTGATCTCATATCACTAACTCCAGTTGATGCTAGATGGGAGAGAAGACACGACACCTTTCATTTGAGGTTCATTTGTATTCTTGAACAACATGGATGGTGGCCACTTCCCAAAAGACATCCTCTGTTGAACTGGCAACCTGAAAGACGACCATGTCTGTGAAACAAGGATGTCTGCAACAGTGCAAGAAAGACATGAACTGATGAAGACTCGTGACATAAGACTGGGTAGATCTTACTTGTGAGCAGTTGCAGATGACCATAGTACAAGGTAGAGGAGCAGCTTTGAAGCAAATCTAAAAACAGGAAGGAAAGGGTTTTTTTTGTTGTTGTTTTTTTTAGGAAATTACTGGAGTAGTAGGAAGGTCTGCAGACGCGAACACTGCAACTGCAGAGCTTTGACCAAAAATGGCCATTGCATAACTGTTAATCACATACTATTACTATTCTGTTCAGTAACAAACAACTTCAGCAGAGCACGCAGCTTCAGTGATCATGCACCCATATGCTCTATGATTTGAAAAAAAAAAAAAAAATTTTTTTTACTCATGTTATCAAAATAAGTCTATCACTATGTTATAGGCTGGTGTACGGGTGTGTGTATCTGTATGTATGTCTTCTATGTTTGCCATTTTCTCTGGGAATACTTTTTCTGCCAATACCAAATTTGGATTAAAGACCATTGGAAAAACATTCAGTCACACCAATGGTTTAAGCCATATATCCAGATCATTAAGTTTATTTTGTTGAGGCTTGATCTGGAATCCTAAAACATAATACATGTATTAGTGTCATGTACTGTACCGTGTCAAACTGATGCAAACTAAGCCTATTGGTTTGCAGCTTTGCTCTGGCCAAATTTTGCTCAATTAACAGTGAAAAGACACCCGGTCCGCTTATAGCCAATCAAATGCCTTTAAAAGGTAAAAGCGCTGCCATATTACCACTTCCCAGTTCCCAGAACGTTGGCAATATTTGGTAAGAAATAAAGAAGATAGCATGACCTGACTTGCAATTTGTGAATTACAAATTATGTAAACAAAAAAACACATACAGTAACACTAACTATACCATCAACGTGTTTACTGCAAATGAATATTCTAAAGTGGATACTGAATTAAATGGTATGAACATAAAAAGAAAAATTGAATCGATTGTTTCTGTTTCGGTCAGCCTGTTGCAGCCTGGTTTGTGCAGATCTATACATGTTGCGGTGTGCCTTGAGGCAATGTCAACACCGTCTTCTCTACCGCTGAATTAAAAATTTCTTAAATAATCAAGATTTTTTAGATAAAATGATTGAATTGCTGTATTTATTACCTCGCATAAAAAATATATTTATCGCACAAAAGAAAAAAAGAAAGAAAATCAGGCTTTAAACGTTAAATTTTGTAGAGTGACATCAGATGCATTGTAGCTTAGTGGATAAGACGATTTGCTTCCAAACTTAACAGAACCTCCTTGGTTCAAACCTGCTAGCATGCCTGTTTTTTGTTGGTTTTTTGTTGTTGTTTTTGTTGTTTTCCTAAAGCTAATTAATTAATATCTTATACTATACAGAACCTATCTTTTAACGAATCTTTTTAATCTTTTTTCTTCTCATGATTGCTTTACTGGATAAAGGACAAGTGAGTCTTGAAGGCCTTGCCTCTCTTGTTTTAAATGTGATGTTACTTGCTGTAAGTGTACTATAACTTTTCTTCAGACAATCGTACCCAAAAAAACACACACACACACAAAAAAAAGCCACAGTAAGTTATATTCCTGCAATGCACAAATATAAAAAATATGCAAAAAATTTTTAACGGGTACATGTGCACATGCAAACCCATGCAAGTTTACAATGCTATATTATATACAAACATAACTATGGTAAACTTTGCAAAGATTGAGAACATATCAGTTGTGTATTTTTACACAGAAATTAGTTGATTTATTCACATGAAAAAGAATGTCCAGCCGATAACAAATATTTCATATGTTTCTTTTCAGGTTTTTATGGTGTTCCTTGGACAGGGGATCAAAGAAGGATACTGTTTGATTGGTGAGTGCAGTATGTTAGCCAGTATGAATTTACTAGTGAGAGAGTATGTGAACTGCGGAGTGCTATATAACTAACAGTAATATCAACTTCTTTTTAATTGCTGAAAAGTTAAACTTTGGGCAGTGTATTTTTGTCTCACTTCTGTAAACAATGCGAGTTTATGTAATAACCTGATGTTGGTTGTCTGTGTCTGTCTTGTCTGTCTCAGTGTCTGTTATGTCTGTGGTAAACTTTTAACATTGTCATTGTCTCTGGAAATACTTAGGTGATACCAAATTTGACACAACAATAGCAAATGATCAGTTTTTTGCCATTCATTCTAATCATGATGATATTACATCCCTGGGAAGGGCGCAAAATAGATTTAAATAATTTCACCAAACAATTACAGTAAATAAACATTTTTTTCTTCTTTCTACACACAAAACTTAGCATTTTAATGTGACATGCTGACACACTGAACAATAGCAGTTCATTAATATTTTTGTTGCTGAAATAGTGAAAATGGAACTTTCTTTGCTCAGTGTGGAAGTTACATACAGACTCAGACACATCTCTCAATGTGCCTGTTAATGGGACATACTTATAGGCTGAAAACTAATTATTAGTAAGGGAGTTAATATATCTTAAAAACATATCTTGCTCACCCAAAACATTACAATTTAAAAACACGACTCATGGCATAAAAAGGCTTTTGTCTTTTAATTTTATACTCGGTGGGAAGGTCTTACACTATTTATATTTGAGAATGATGAACATCTTACTGCATATGAATATTTTACAGATGTTACATTAACTAGAATAAACATAATAAGAAATTGTACTCAGTAGACCCCACACGAATCAATGGAGGCGGACATCTTGGATTATAGTTTGCCGCATTCACTCAGTAATTCACGATAACAGTTTATTAACATATAATTGGCAAGAAGGCAGCTGAATTTTTATTCAGAGAGATTGTGTACAGGCCTAAAAACTTGCGCATAAATGTCCCAAACAAGCATACAAACACACAAAATGGATTTTCCAAGCACAATTTCATTTACAGCACGTCACATTCTGTATGCACGAAGGAAGACAACTCCATGTGTGTGTTTATTTATAGTAGTCCAAGTGTGGAAGTCTGTAAAACATGCAATACCTAGATTTGAAAGATGCAATACCTAGATTTGAAAAGATGTATTAATGTTGTTTTTTTTACACCAACATCTTAAATGTACTGTTTTCCGTATTGTTCAGAGGCCAAGCACAAATATGCTAAGCAACTCCTAGCAGAGCGATGTTTCGAGGCAGGTTGGTATAATGACCATGCAAGTGGTTGTGCCGTGGCTGACTGTTATCACAGAGTAGCCCATATGAAATTAAATGGAACAGTTATGGAAATGCAGAATATCGCATACCTTTGGTTTGGGGATTCCCATTGTATTTTCAGTTCTGAAAGAACTAGTGTGTAACAACTGTATATTTACTCTCATCAGATGGTAGAAATAGTTTGCTAGTATTGTGGGCTTTTGAGGTAAGGTGTAGCTTCCGCAGTTAGTTTCACAGTATCTTTCTTACTCAGGTCAGTGAAATCCTTGATGTTCACTTCAAACATCTCATCCACTGACTGACCTTGTCGGTGAATAAGCGACCTCTTATTTAGTGTTATCAGAGGCCATATTCGAAAAACTTCACTTGATAAGCTTCAAAGAGTTTAAAACAATGCTGCTCGACTTATTTTCAGATCCTCCAAATTTGAACATGTTACTCCTCTCTTCCACTCTTCACTGGTTACCAGTTTCAAAAAGAATTCCAACTCGTCACCTTTGTTCTGCTTCTGATACCAGGCTTTTAAAACTCCTTGTTAAAAAGAAGCAGCAGGGTCAAAATCCTTTTCTTTTCAGGCTGTCATTGTGGAACCAATTACAAAAAAAAAAAAATTTGCGTCATTCTTTCTGACAGAAATCTTATAAGTCTGCTTTGAAAACACATCTTTTCCAACAGCAGTTTAATTTTTCATTATTTTTTTCTTTGTTGTTTGTTTAAAAAAAAAAAAAAAAAATCTTGGTGTGATCTGGTTTTGGGTGCATGATTTGTTGTGGAGAGGCTGTTTGCCATGTGTGTGTGGGGTGTGTTGGTGGGTGTCTGTGCGTTGCAGGGATGCGTTTTCTGGAGGGTGTCATGGGTGGGTAGTTACATTCAGTTGCTTGAGTTTTTCACGTGCTTCCATGTGTGTGAGTGGGTTGGGGTAGGGGGTGGAGGGGAGTATTGATGGGGTGGCGGGGAGTGGGGAATGAAATGTAAAGTGTTTTGAGCAGTATTTCTGTCCATTATTATTATTATTAATATTATTATTATCAGTGGGCCTATAACATATTTATCCAAATAATATTTTCTGCTTTTTGTCAAGATTATTTGTAAAATTGTAAATTGCATGCTTGAGTTGAAACGGAACAATTCCATCTGAAGCAGCCCATGTTCCCAGTATTTCTCCTTTTTTTGAAACACACATGTAGATCTAGATTTAAGTGTGTGTATATGTCTTTTGTCTCTCTATATGTCTATGTCCACCCACTGTGTTTTTCTCCGCTCAGTTCCCTTTATGCACTTGTGTAGATGGGTTGATCAGCTTTTCCCTCTTTTTGCAAACAAAAGTAAAACTAAAGGGAAACAAGCAGCAAAAGCCACGAATTACCGCAATCATGTCAGAGAGTTATGTTGGATTGTTTTCAGGATGCAGAAGATGGGTCTGAACACTTACATGTATGCACCCAAAAATGACCACAAACACAGAGCATACTGGCGTGATCTCTACTCAGTGGAAGAAGCAGGTGAGTCACTGTGTATTGAATATAGATGACAAAGTCATGGAGAATATTGTTCATCCTTCCTTTATAGATATGTTGCATTTTCAGCTTGGTAAAGGTAGTACTTTTCAAATGATATTCATGAAAACCTATCTTCTGAAAATGGTTTTGCAGTGAAAGAGGTTGCTCATTGTTTCAGTGCATATAAACCCCTTTGTCAGTCTAGAGCCCATAATAAAGAACTGTTACTAAATGAATTCAAAACTTGTGCAGCTTAAAGATCAAGTAAAAAAGATGTTCGGGGAAAATAAGCAAACAAGGTTGTACTGATAGTGTGGTGGGGAATATGTGTCAGGACACCGTTGCCATATTCACACACAGTATATTTCCCCCCTTGATTTATTCTGAGTGTGTGTGTGAACATGTTTCAGATTGTCTCTGTGTAAATTCAAGAACTGTCTGTATAGTTAATATTTCTTTGTTTACATGATTATTATATTCTCATGGCTCATGATCATATATGTTATTTCTTTTTAGACAGTCTTACCAGCTTGATTGAAAGTGCTCACGAAAAGGGTGTGACATTTGTTTACGCCATTTCACCTGGACTTGACATCACATTTTCAAATGCAAAAGATGTGCAGATTTTGAAGCGCAAATTAGAGCAGGTGAGCAAAGAGTTCTGACATGCAAATATTATTTTCATTCAGTATCAGATTTGATTTGATCTCTGTGTAATAATTAATTTAGATTTGATGGCTTGAATTATTACAAGTATTAATTTGTCATCAGTTTGCCACGGTGTAGTGTTTGCCATAAGTTAGAAATGTAGTGTTTACCACAAGCTAGAAACTGGTACAGAATTGTTCATGTGTACATCGTCTGTTTTCAGTATTTTACTTTTATCCATGGAACTTTATAGGATACTTCAGTGTGATCAGTATTTGTTTAGACTTATAAATGAGCAGAAAATAGAATTGAAATACTGTTCATAGTTATCCACACACAAAAAAAAAAAAAAAAATCATTTTGTTTGTTTCCCTTGTTTATCTTGGTTACTGTTTGTTTACATTAGTAACCAGTTTACAAGCTTGTGATCTTTAAGCTTTTTTAGGAAATATGATTCACTGTCTCAGGAAATGTGATGTATTTATGTATTTGTGATTCAAATCAGAGAAATAGTCTTGTTTGCATCATTTGTGACATGAGTGAGTTTGTTTTTTGGTTGTTGAAATATGATTTATTGCTGATTTAAAACAGGGGCATTTTCTTGTTGACTCACTTGTGTAAACAAAGTGAGTCTATGTTTTAACCCGGTGTTCAGTTGTGTGTGTGTGTCCGTGGTAAACTTTAACATTGACATTTTCTCTGCAAATACTTTGTCAGTTGACACCAAATTTGGCATAAAAATAAGAAAAAATTCAGTTCTTTCCAGTCATCTTGTTTAAAACAATATTGCACCTCTGGGAAGGGCACACACACAAAAAAAAAAGAAAAAAAAGAATGAAGCCTAATTATATGCAAACTGCATTGACTGTTATATTTTTTTTGTATTCTCTAAACTTGGCACTTTGATCTGATTTCTGACCCAACAACAAGAGCAGTCATTTTTATCAGAAATTTTGTTCAAACAGGAACTTCTTTTGCTAGGAAGCATGGAAGTTATATTTATTTTGCAAACGTTTTGGTACAGATAGTAAAAAAGGGAAATTACTCTGTAATTAATGCTATGGGACTTAATTTGCTTTAAACTGATCTTTCTCATCTTAAACATTACATTTTGAAATTATACTCAATACATAAAAAAGCTTGTGTGTTTTACTCTCAGTCACAAGTGTCTTGAAGGCCTTGCCTCTCTTGTTTGTATCATTTCATAGTAACACGAGTGAGTTTGTTTTTTTGTTTACTCACAGGTTCATGCTTTTGGTTGTCGGGCATTTGCCCTCCTGTTTGACGACATTGACCCAGCTCTGTCAGAAGCTGACCAAAACACATTCTCTTCATCTGCTTGTGCTCAGGCTTCTCTCACCAATGAAATCTATGAACATCTCAGCCAGTCCAAGTTGTTCTTCTGTCCTACTGGTGAGTGCCTGCAAGCTGTGTGGCCTTCAGTGATATGACAATGTTTTATAGTGATAAGCCTGCAGTTATCTCTGTATGCTGAAAGTATGTAGAGATTAGGTCATGATCAGTGGAAGTTGCCAGATTAAAAGTACAAGTGGAGAGGGGGGGATGTATTGGATCCAGTTAAGGTGCAAATAGAGTAATCCAGTGAATGAACAGACTTCATAAAAGGACTCTATTAGATAATCACTTTTGCATAGTTAATCATTGAAAGAGTAGAAACCCTCTACATAATGAAACAGTAGACATTTAGAATAATTCAATTTTGAAAAAGATATGAAAATGATTGTTTGCTTCATTAAGTGGTTTTGCAGATGATTTTTTTTTTTTTAAGACTTTGGAGGTAGTGGTAGGAAAGTGGAAGTCTTTTTTTTACCCCTTGTGAAAGGCAAAACAAGAAACTTATTTCTTTGTCTAAAGTAGATGACTGTTCAAGTTGTTTCAAACTGATGACGTAACTGCTAGTTTAGGAGGGGGGAGGAAGTTTATATGATGGTATAATTCTTTTCCATTTCACTTTTTTCTTGTTTGTGAATACTACACTGTGTGTTGATGTGCAGAGTACTGTGCAACACGAGCTTTGCCCAGTGTGTTGACGTCAGAGTATCTCACTACACTTGGTTCCAAGCTGTTGCCCAGTATTGATATCATGTGGACTGGTGAGAAAATATGCATTAGTTTCTGTGTGGGTTGGATATTTGTGCTAAATTAGAATTCACTGATGTTTGCTATGCTGAATACTTTTTTTTACTTTTACCCGTCTATGTTTTGTTCAAAAGGGAAAACATTCTGCAGTGGTCAACAACAGAAACGTATCATATGTCAAGCTAATGTGCATGAATATGACTGCTTGTGCCAATTTTCTTTGTTTTCATTTTTTATTCCATGGAATTGTGTTGGCGAAGTTGTTTTTTAGCCAGAATGTTTTGGGCCGTATGTGGTCAGCTAAACGATAGGCAACAATGGTTATGATTAGAACAGCAGCGTAGAAGGGGAGGCTCTTTGCCTTTACAAGTGCTCTGATTTTGAATCTTTTCTTAACATTAATGGAACGTGAACACCCATCTTCCTGATATTTTTTACTCTTAAAGGCTAACAATACATCAAAGGAAAGCATGCAGGATTTGATCTTGTCTTCAGTACCCATTTAACTAAGTCTGCTCTTAATTTACTACAGTAAGAATTTTCAAGATGGCTTTTTCTCCACAGGTTGCAAAGTGATCAGCAAGAAAATCACCATCCAAACTCTGGAGGACATCACCACAGTCCTCAAAAGACCGCCTGTCATCTGGGACAACATCCACGCCAATGACTATGATCCTCGTCGTGTCTTCCTGGGGCCTTATGATGGACGTTCTCCTGAGATCATCCCTTACATCCGGGGTGTGATGACCAATCCCAACTGTGAGTTTGAAGCCAACTACATTGCCTGCCACACTCTGGGCCAGTGGAGCAAGTCCAACCCAGATGGGGTCAAAAAGGACATCATCTCAGGTACGGTGTCTTATTCAGAACTTGGCTTTGTGTTGGGGTAATGGATTTCTTTCTGAGGTTCTGGGGTCTGATCCCGGTGTTTCCACTTTTAAATATTTATAAACAGAAGTAGTGTGATCAGGACATAGCTAGAGAGACATATTTGGTCTTACACTGTACCATGTCAGACTGATGCAAACTAGGCCTATCGGTTTGCTCTGCTTGGCCAAATTCCGCAGGGCTAACGGAGAAAAGATGACCCATCTTGCCCGTTCTGCTCTTAGCCAATCAAACACCTCTAAAAGCTACAAGCGCTGAATCATCTCGTGGGGCATTTTCTTGATGGCCAGAATGATTCAGCACTTGTAGCTTTTAGAGGCGTTTGATTGGCTTAGAGTGGACCGGGCCGTGCGAAATTTGGCCAAGCAGAGCAAACCAATAGATCTAGTTTGCATCAGTTTGACATGGAAAGTATATGCATCACCAGACATGGAGTATAATACAAACTCCTATTTATATCAATATGTCTAAAGGCTATCAGCCCAGCCCCCTTTTTACTTAAGTAAACACAGCCATAGACGACTTTACTCAATCAAGGGGTCATGTTAAAAGGACCATTTATCACACAGTAGCAAAGTTTGACCGCTGCAACCAGTTTCCCTACGCAAAAGAATGACTAACCTTTACCCTATGACTGAATTTGTGGTGAATAAATCCATTGCGTTGTTTTGACATGAAACAAAAATGTGTGACTGAAAAAATTGAGACAAAATATTCTGTACTTGGGAGTGTTTTTCACACAGAAATATGGCGGTGAAAGAATTCATATTAAAAAAAAAAAAAAAAGAATTGGTCAGTTGGTGTTTGTTTTTTTTGATCAGTCAGTATTCACGAATCATGTGTTAATGGAATTAATTTCTTTCTTAATTTTTTCCCCCTGGTTTTTATAAGGAAAAATTAGAATTATTCAACAGTCTGAAAGATTGATCCCTCTTCAAACATGTTTGACATTTTGTTGATTGAAGAACTATCCCTTAATATACTGCATTCATGGGGAGAAATCAGGCCCTGCTGGTACTATTACAAGTGAAGAAAATATGGCGAGATATGCACTCATCTATGTGGACAGTCAGTCCATTTTTTGTATGATCTGCTGATGTTGCAGGTGAGAGGTTAAGCCCTGTGCTGGCGGATATCAAGTTGGAGATTGAAAGTTTCTCCTGTTCTGAGGATCTTCCCAGCCTTGACCATCGCTACCTGTCATGCCAGGCTTTGAAGACAGCCATCAAGGACTGGTTGATAGAGCTGGCTTCCAAAAGGGACCCTCCAAAGAGGACACTGCCTGCTTCCTTTGTTGTCACCACACCACCTGATGTTTCCACCACACCTGTTACCAGCTCTTTACCGGCTGTGACTGCAGATTTGTCTACTTGTGATTCTTCCTCCGTTGATTCGGGAGTGGAACTGTCACCAGTCACCGATTCGGCATTTTTGAAATCATCCATACAGCCACAGCCTATCAACAGTCTAGTGGGAGATTCTAGTTCTGATGTCTCAGAGTCTGTCTGTGATTCAGTGTCTGATGTTGTGTCTGACTGCAGCTCAGAAGCTGAACCAATGGAATGTGTACAGTCTTCCAGTACAGGTCTTGTGGCCTCCAATCTCAATGTGATGAACAAAGAACTGGTGGCATCCCCAAGCACCATCACATCAGACTGCAGTACAGATGGGCTGATGCAAGTTGAAGAGATTGTCCAAGACTGCGACCAGTCTGTCAGCTCTGTTGACAGTGTCCAAGACTGCAGCCAGTCTGTCGTCTCTGACAGCTCCATTATTGCTATCCCCCCAAGCTTGCTGACGGAAGAGGATGTTTGTCTGCTGATTGACCTTTTCTACTTGCCCTTTGAGCATGGATCCAGTTCTCTGCAGTTGCTTCAGTGCTTGCATTGGTTGATCACCAATGCACACTGCTTACAAGCAACAGAAGATTTGACAAAGGTGAGCTTTAAGCATTGTCAGCCTCATATCATTTTGCACCGGAGGTGAAATTTTATTGAAATTACTTGTTAGGCAGGATTTCTGCTCACATTCCAGTGATCGAGCTTGACCTAGCACCTGACCCAGTACATTAAGCATTATCTGTGTGTATTTTTAACTTGATAGGAAGTTTATAGGCAGGTTTGAGTTGATTCATAACATTTCCTTTCAGTAATGGTCCATTTTTCATGAACCACAATGCGTTCCCATATTTCATTAGTTGAGCTGGCACACTACCCACTAATGAGATATACAAGTGGACATGCTGCTTAGGAATCTTAGTTATTGGAAATAAGTGATGCACTTATCGATTACTATTAGTATGTCGTATTTCCTCTGGGGTAAATAGAACATTTTTTTGTCACATGTATTAAACTTTGTCAGACTTCTTGAAAGTATTTAAACTGGCAACTTTTTCTTAACTTTTTTTTGTTTTTTTTTGTTGTTTTTTGAGATTTGATAAATGAATAATGTTTGTGGTTTTGTTTCTGTGTTTTTGTTTTTCAGGTGGCCGAGTGGCGACAGCAGTTATGTGAATTTGAACAGAAAGTGCAGTGTCTGGACATCCTGCTGATGCGGTTGTTTGTGGGGCCCAACAAGGCTGTGCTGTGTGACCTGTACGCTTACCTGTGGGACATGAAGGGGGTTCTGGGAACTTGTCTTGCTTTTGTCAAGTGGTTGGGTAAGTGAAGAACTGGCTTATGAAGTGGTTGTGTACATATCTCTTTATCGAACTAGTGTTCTGTTGACAATTAGAGATACTGTTAGGGACTGTAGTGTAAAAATACTAAGCACTGAAATTAGTAGGGAAACCATGTAATGTAAACATGCTGATCTCACAGACTCGAAGAAGACTTCTATATAGTTTTTGCAGAGACATGAGTAAACCAACTTTTGGAACGACAGTACTTTGGGGTATGTTCCAAGTTTAACAAAGATGTAAGGTTACAAGCTCAAAGATCACGTGGCATAGAATGTACATTTGTTTGTGCACATTGTATGCATTGTATGGTTTACCTTAGTTATGTGTGATAGATGCATGTTTTTGTACATATTATCTACATTATTGAATCACTGCTCTTATTCTCCTCTGTCTCTCTTAACTCTTGTACGTACGTACACCTGCTTAGAGAGGGAACTTGCATTGTTCACTTCAACGAATAATCACCTTTTGCTCTTGAGATCACACTTAAGCCGTAACAGTTGACATAACCACATGAAGTGACCAGAAGTTTGTTTTGTTTGTTGCAGAACATGGTGTGGCCTGTAATATCTCTGCACAAACCACTGCCTTCGCAACATGTACGCTGAAGTTTTGTTATATTTGTGTTTTGCTTTTCTTTTTTTTTTATTTCTTTTTTTTATTTATTTACCTTTTATCAAGTGCAAAAAGAATCAAGCTTAAGTGAACAGTTCACAGCATGATTTTCGTAGCAGTTTAATGACAGTGTATATCTTTTGTCAAGAAAATGCAGCAACTAACAGCTTGCATTTTCATTATCAATTAATAGAGATACAGTCATGCAAAGGATGTCCATTTTTATGATCTGTTTTGCAAACGGATTGCACAAATGTCAAAGACTTTCCAGATGTCATCTGTTTTGTTAGTGAACTTTTGGGTGGAGGGGTGGGAAGGGTTTTGAATGTATGTGGGGGAACAAAAGCAGGTCATGATCCATATCACTGTTGAAAGACAGAGGTCATTGACCAGATTTGCATTGTTGGATAATCAGCCTCTTTTTCCAATTGACAGAGCATACATAATCAATGTTTGTGCTGCAGAGCCTGTAAAATATTTCAGTAATCTTTTTCTTCAGTTTCCTGCACTGTAAAAATAATGTATTTTCCAGAGGCTTTCCTTTTTCAGTGCTTCATTGTGGATAAGAAAGTTTTCTTTGCAGATCATGTTTTGTGCAGCCTTGTTTCAAACTGCCCTGGAAAGATGTTGTGATTGAATTTGAAGTTTATTGATTTGAAATGAAAGAAAAATGACCTGTTGTGCTACAAAACATTTGCAATAGCTCATTGAGTTACTGTCAGTGATCTGTTGCTGATGGCAAGTTTGTCTTTCTTTGAATTGAAGAAAGTCTGTTGAAAGTTAATATTTCAATCAAATTTCATTCTTACTTGCTACCTTTCAATTGAATTTTTACTTTGATCGCAAAGTTACTTGTACCATGACTTGTTTTCTTGATGATATCTACTTCCAACAAGTTTGAAATAAGCTTGCACTGTATGTCTAAATTTGGCCTCTGGAAAATACGAAAACATGAGGAATGACATTAATCACAAGTTTAATTTTCCATAGATCCCCTGGTAGATGTAGTTTTTGCCAAATGTCAGTCTGATACCAATTCACCCCACCCACACCCCATTCCCTGCTTTTTCTTCTCTGATCAGAAATTAGACTTAATAATCATGAGAAGGAACCATATAATACTGATATAGACAGTTTTTCTGTGGTTCATAAGAGTTAATGCTGTATTTCAGTGTCTGTTCTGCTTTGTCAAATATTTGTTATTATTGTTTTCTCACAATCTCAGTATGAGTAAGAAAGTAAGATGGCATATGAAGCGTTTTTCTCATAGAATAGTGAATTACTCTTTGTTTTTCACTTTTTCTTGTAAAATTTATTATTTGCTGTTATAAGTGAGAGACATGAAGTATAACTATCAGTGATTCAGAGCTGAAATAATACATAGTAGTCAGTCATTTGAGAAATAGCTTTTTTTCTGGCTTTGAATATTGTCTTTAAATTACAACTTAAATGAAATACAGTTCTGTTTCATTACTCCTGGAAAAAAAAAAATAATAATGCCACCACTTGTATGGGAATAAGAAGGTAGGGAAGGAGAGCACACATCAGAATCCTAAAGGTATTTTTGCTGAACAAAGCCACATTCTGAAAATAGCTTGAGGATTCAGGACATTTTGATATTTTACAGTATCTTAGTTCCCAGTTACTATTTACTAACGGTCAACAGAATTCCATTGAAAAATTTGTAACGGTAAAATTATATGTTGTAATGTGCCATATGCACAGGACATGCACCCTTTCTCAAAAATCCTCTGCACTGGTATGCCTCCATTCATGCAATCACATCTGTTCCATTTCACCCATTACAGACAAAAGTCTATTCAGTGATATTTTTTAAGCATTGAATTTTTTTTTTTTAAATTAAAAAAAAGTGTTTTGGTTTTACAAGCATCTGTAAACACATGCACTACAACAAAAAGCGTACTACGTCTTCTTCCTCTCTGCTTCTTAATTTCTCTTCAGATGTTCTCTCCTTCGTTTCTTTTCCTCTACCCTTTCAGTCTCGGTCTTCCTCTTCTCTGTCGTTGTCATCTTCTCCTCCTTCTACTCCCCTTTCTTTTTCCCCATCGTCTACTCCCCTTTCTTCTTCTCCATCATTTTGTTATCCTTCTTCTGCTTCTACTTCTCCTTCTCTCCTGTGGTCTTTTCCTTCTGCTACTACTGTTGTAGAGAATGGCTCCTTCAGACCCAGAGTAGTGTGATGACAAGACCTCGGGTGGACTGATCAGGGCTTAGAATCAGAATCAAACGATTGTATCAAAACAGCCATGAGAATAAATGAGCTCACATCAATTCCATGATCATTTGACATTTTTTAAACCAGTGAACATTCTAGTCGAACTTTTATTTAGAAGACTTATGAAAATAAAATAAGAAGGAAAAAAAGAATAATGATAAATGAAGTTTGAAAAAAGAGGGGGGTCACTTTATGCAACCAAAATGGTTGCATTCAGTTAAGCAAAACATTTAGCAAACTGGTATTGCGTAACACCATTAGTGTTCTGTGATGTGATTGGAAAATAATATATTTTTGATAACTTAATGATACACACTTGTTTTATAATCTGTCAGCTTTTTAGTGCCGTCGTCATCTACTCCATGTTAGACCAACTTTAACACAAAAATGCTCATTTCACAAGTCTCGAAAGCGTTTATTTCTTCGCTTTTGATTCCATTCATTCATGTATTGGGTTCAGTAGAAATGCCACATGCAGCTAATTATGAACTGACAGTTGCAGAAAACTATGCAGATGCAGCAAAATTGGGCATGCAGTGTGTGTCATTTGCATAAGCAAGTTAACTTACCTATGAAAAGTTTTGGATATGTGTAAAGTGGTAATGTGCATAGGTCACATTCAGCAGACCCTGGGAAAAAAAATTAAGATTTCGTGAGAAAACTCTGACCTTCAACAGAATAAGAAACCAGGTGATAACTGCACAATCGTCAGACAAAGCAAGTTCCAACCCACATTGAAGGTTATGAGTTTTCAGTTTAATTTTAAAGATTTCACTGAGTATCAGTATCAATAGCTCAAGGAGGCGTCCGTACGTTCAGACAAATCCATATACGCTACACCACATGTTCCAAGCAGATGCCTGACCAGCAGCGTAACCCAATGCACTTGGATTTCACTGAACACAGAACAAATCTCATTGTAATGGTCTGTTTCTGGCATTTCACTGTGTTTTTGTTGATTTCACAGTTTGTGTAAAGTACAGAATATGACAGATATGTGACTTTGGGAACCCTTTCAGTTTAATTTCTTTACACAAAATGAAGTAATGCATTTACAGGTAATTAAGGTAAAGTGACCGTCAGCAAACTAACATTATCACATTAACAAGAATATTTGTTCATATGAATATTTCAAAACAATGTTTTGAATATCTGGTGCCTAAATGCATTTAGAGACTGTGTTGCACTGGATGTAATTTCTTTTTAAAACTGAGTAAACATTAGTTTCAATTTCCCAGTTGAAGGTGGTGTTATCTGGAGCACAACCATAACATCTGTTGAATGGAAGAATGAAGTGGAAAGTAGGTTGAGGTTCCCTTGATACATGATTGCAGGCATGGTACCACAACCACTCTTAATGTTCTTTCTGTTATCCTGATTGAACAGGGTTTTCTAAGGGCTATAAAGAGGCCTTTACCAGTGGAGACCAAGAGCCATGGATTTTTCGTGGTGGTCTTCAGGCGGAGTTGCAAGTATGTATGATGCTCAAAAGCGTGCGCTGCGACCGGCTGCTTTATGGACACCGCATGTGTCCTATTTTCTTTTGCATTGCGGATCCCTCCCCCCTGCCATTGCCCCTTGCCTCGAGGTGCGCTGATGTCCTTTTTTTCAGCTGCTGTTTCCTTGATTCACACCAGAATCTCACACCACTTATTGTGTCTGTTTCCAGCAGATCCTGTGCACTAATTTGAATTTCTTTCTGGTAATCTGCAGGCATTGTTGGATGACCATCACTCGAAAGAAACAAAACCAAACAACCCCCACCCCGCCCCCGCCTCCAAAAATAACAGAAAAGCTGTTGGCAATGTTTTATCTGACAAAGTGTTGCGCCTTTTCACATCACTCTTGGAGTGCTTTGCTTTGAAGTCTGTTACAATGGAGTTTTTGTTACTTCTGGAATGGTCATCCCAACAGTGCCTTCAGGTTCACGTCTAACAGAACTTTGCAATTTTTAATTTTTGTTTTCAACAGAATATTCAATCCAATCAGTTTAATGTTTGAAGAACACAGTGCTTTTAAAGAAAACTTGAATTAACTAAGATTTTATGATGCAGTAATCATCGCTATTAATGGAGTGTTGACTTGCGCATCCATTCAAGCACACAGTTTCAACAAATTGTATTTTACATTCCTTCAGTTGTGTAACAAATACCTCTCAGCAGAGTTAAAAAATGACAAAATAGAAAGATTGTCATTGATAATAATTAAGCAATGGCAAAGAAGACTTTAGTTTTGATTGAACTGTTGCATATCAATATTACTTTTTCATTAAAACCATTCCTTAAGAGAAATGACCATTTTTCTGGAGCCGTGAGAAGTAACCATTTTCTTGAAGCTGTAAGCTGTGTGATTCTGATGATGCGCAAGCAGCATACCTAATAGTGAGAAGAGAGTTGAATGATCAAAGCACATGATCAGGTAGAGGTGACTAAGTGCTCTACACCTAATGCAGTAAAAGATGCTGCTGTATTGTTTGCAGCTATGTTATATATGCACAGCTTATTCTTGCTATATGCTCACATGTGCTATGCTCATGTGCTGTCTTTCTGGCAGTACAGAAATATTAAAAGCGGATACTTGCATTTATATCTTCCACTTGTCAGTCTTGTGGCACAACATTTTTTATCGTAACTGTCACCACCCATCTTTTTTTTTTCTCCTCTATTCAGTTTTACCAGTGGGTTTTGTGATGATATGAAAGTCTTGTTTTTACTTTTATATGATGGTGTTATATCCATTTGAACATTTTTGCGTGAGAGATTTGACCCCCCACCCCCACCCACCCACCCACCCAAAAAAATTAAAAGCATGAAATTTAACTGAAAATGTATACACACACATGCACATGTGCATCAAAACAGGCACTTGTGTACAATTGGCGAGCATGTACATTTTCTTTCAACTAATTTCAAGACCCAACTTTAAATTATGCAGGCATTAAACTCTGGATGTGTTCACCACTGGGATTTATATATACAGTGAATTCTACCAAAAAGCAATTTTTGTGTCACACCAGCTTTACAAACTTTATCAACCAGGAATTGAAAGCAAAAGTTATGAATGGAAAATGATTGAACACATGATCTGAAATTGAAACAACAGAAATAAGTTTCAAGTTTGGTCTTCCAATACAAAAGAAAAAAAAATTGTAGGCTCAATAGAATAGATTAAGATTTTTTTTTTTTTTTTAAACAATATTGAAAAAAAAAAAAGTTGCAGATTTTTTAATTTTCAATTTTGTGCCGTTAGTCATATTTTGATCAGAACCATTGGCAGACTGGTTTTTAGAATAGTCTTTATGCCAGAGGTAAATAAATATTTAATGATGGGCATAGCTTTTGGGTGGGGGGATGGTGGGTGAAGAAAATAGGGAACCAGGTCATAGCTAGTAGATAAGGTAGCAATTTTTTTATTTAAAGGTAAAGGGAAAAAACTAGTTGCAAAGTCCGGACATGGGTGGAGACGGATTCCTTTGACCTGGTAACTGAGTGCAGTGACTGAGCACACAAGAGCAAGAACAAGCTGTGATAGTGAGATTCTGGGGAATCAACGGAGCAGCAGTTACACGCAGAAAGGACCATGTTTCGTAAATTATAGCGCGCTGGCTATTATGTTTTGATTGTCTTTCAAACATGGTGCAACTTTTGGCACATGGATGATATTCCGGGGATTGAGTAATAATTAAATATGACTTGATTGGGTTTTGTTTCAGAGTTGAAATGGGTGTAACTGACCTGTTAATGATATCGAGTTCATTTTGGAAAAGAGTTGGATGTGGGATTTTTTATTACCCCCTTTTTTTTCTTTTTTTTTAATTCAAGGATTCTGAAAAGGAGTTTCTTGTAAACATGTTCGATTTCTTTTCACTTTAAGATCTTGTTTGGGACATTAAACAGCTCCCCTCTTTTTCTTTTTTTTTTTCTTTTTTCTTTTTTTTTATTTTTTTATTTTTTTTAATTCAAAGCCATTATTTGCACCAACTTAAAAGTGAAACCTATAACATTTACTGCCTAAGCGTCTGCATAGCGCTGCGCTGCTTTGCGTTTGTTGGCTGTTGCACACTTGCTGATCAGTTTTGTTTTCTCCTGAATTAGCGTCTGTTGCCAATTTGCATGGCGCATGACTTGTTCCTGATCAAGACACCCGACTTGGTCGTCCAGAAGCTCTACACGTTCCGCCCTTACAGCCAGCAAGATGAGGTAAGAGACTGAGAAAGTTTTTGTATTTAGTAATAAGGCAACTGATTTCCTGCAGTTTAATGGGATGGTGACAAGTGTATTGTTCAGCTGATGGTGTCTTCTCTGAATGTGGAGCGGTGGCTTACTGGTAATGCGCCAAACTAGGAAACATGTGTCCGTGGGGTCAAGTCCCATGTATAGACCGGGATTTTCACTCAATCCTCCACTAGACCTTAGCACTGATGTTGGGGTGTAAGGTTTCAGAGAGAGCTGTCTGTGGTAAAGATGTGTTAAGAGTGTAATGTGTTACAGAATTAGTGTGTTATGGACATGATGTGATGTTAGAGACAGCTGTGATATGGATGTGATGTGTTATGTGATGTTGCAGACGGCTGTTTATGACCTGTGCCTCAAGACGTGTGATGAGGGGTTGGATGGCTCAGACATCCTAACACAGTTTCCACAACTTCTTGGAGACAGGTGATAAAGATATAGCTTTTCACACACACATGCGCATATTTACATACACACACACACACACACACACACAAACACAGCAGATAAAAACACTCCCTTACAGAAACTGAAGTTTAAATGTAATTTGGTTCCTGTTTTACTGATTTAACTAATACCCTTTTGTGTTAAAATTTTCAGTTGATCAGTCCTATTTTGTTGTAAAAGTTCTGGATGTTGCTTTTCTTCTTCTGTTTTTTCATTATTTTATTTTTTACAATTATGTGGCTCGTCAGGGTTGTATAAATTAAAGCAGTCTGACTAGTCAAGGCGGTATTGGAACATCCTGCGTATTTTATGGATTTAAACTGTTCCCCAACTAAATGAAAAACATCAAAATGCTAAGCTTATTTTTGTGTCTTGTCTTGCCCACTTTGAATCCGTGAAAGGAGAGATGAAGGCAGCTAGTTTTATTTTTGTTATTGTTGCAGGCTGATTGGCAACTTTGTCTCCTGCAGCCCTGAGTTTTGCTTTGTGGCTGAGGATGGGGAGAGTGTGTGTGGCTACGTGATGGCAGCACCTGACGCAAAAGACTTGGCCTCCAAAAGCAATGACTCATGGATGCCAGCAATGCAGGAGAAATATCCTAAACCAGCCAAAGAGGTCTTGGATTCAGCAGAGGTGGGTGAATTGACAGCTCATTGAAGGGGAGAGTTAGTTTGCGAGTTGTCTTAGTCACACCATAATTATGTTCAATGTTACTATTGCTGAGGATGTTTTTACAGCAGTGTTATGTGAGGCAGCTGCTGATCATGAATGAGTGTTATGATTGTGATGTGCAGGAAATGATGGTGAGTTTCCACACAGAGCCCCTGGCAGTGAAGGAAGCAGTGTACCTGTCCTACCCCTCTGTACTGCGCCTGGACGTGCTGGTGAGTCGCATGTACGACCCAGCTGTTCCTCGCCGCTTGCTGGCCTGTGCCCTGTGTGCTCTGAAGGCTGTGGGCTCAAGGGGCGTGCACACCAAGCTCAACAGTGGTGACAAGTTCATGATGGATTTCTACTCCAAGCTAGGCTTCTTTGCTGTCACCACCACTGAAGATGACCCTGACGTGCTGTACATGGGGAGGTTGATATAGAGCTGGGAAACCTCACTCTTGGAAGGTTAAGAAATTCCTGGTCTGAAGATGCACAAGTTCCTGGTCCTATCATGAAGGGCTTGTGTGGACACCGTGCAGAATGTCATTTACTGTTGACAAATCAGCTGAGCTCATAATGGTGCAGTGTGTGTTCATGATCCATGTAGATTCAGTGCTGACTGGGGATAGCACACCATGGCCTGTGTACATTTACCTGCATGACCAAAGACCAATAGTAAACCGGTTTGCTGTTTTTTCAGTCGACAATCATGATGATGTTGCCAGTTTTTGGATATTGATATAATATCAAAAGTATTTTCATTCTCATTGTTTTTGTATACATACAAATATTTCAAGGGTTGTGTCAAACAGAAATGACATTGACTTTATAGCTTAACTGTGCATAGTAAGATACATGATGGAAAGGAAAGATGAGATTTGGAATGTAAAGATTGTAAAAATGTAAAGAAATGCTGTGTGTTTATTTAAAGTGTTATGCATGTATGTACAGTGTAGCTTGAAGAGCTACAGCAAATCTACACTAAAAAGAGGGCGCTGTACAGGGACATGGAAAGGAAGAAATTTACTAAGGGAGTTATTAGCTGCACCTGCTTTCATTTTCTCTGCACAAGTGGGTAGTAGTTTGCACAGGACAGGAATCAGACCCCTGCCAGAGTCTGCACTAGTTGGTAACAGTAAATATGTTTGATAAAATGTGATTTTAGGAATAATATTTACATTTTTTTCTGAAGTGTTATGCGTTTGTATTGTGTAGCTTGAAGAACAATGGCATACATACATGATATGGTATAGTATAAATGCTATTTATAACTATGCTGTGATCTTATGACTAGAATGTTTCTAATCTGAGGGTTATGTTGTCTGTGGGTCACAGAATGATTAAAAGTGTTTTCAGCCTGTAAACAAAGCTCAGTAGTGTGCAGTCAGTAATTGTCAGTTTGTGTGTACTTTAAGGTATTGTGTAACCTAGCTTGTGTTCATCACAGAACTGCCTTTTGTTTTCAGTTAATAGTTGTAGAATCTTGCAGGCAAGAATTGTCTTTGGTTTTAACATCATGTAGGTGCACTGATTATGTTACATGTCTTGACAGAGAACATTTATTTACCAAAAATTCATATCTACGTCACAATCTGCCTGATCTGTGGGTCCATTTCAGTGTTATCATTAGTGTTGAAATGTTTTCTGGTTTTTACTTGAATATGTTCACTTTTCCTTCCTGACAGGGAGTTAACATTTCTTTACATTCTGTCTTTACATGATGTAAACTGTATTGGTGTTCCAACTCGTCATGAAGTTCCTTTGTGTGTGTGTTTTTATTTGTACTTTGCTTTTAAACTGGTGTAGCGTATATGGATTTGTCTGAACGCAGTGACGCCTCCTTGAGCTACTGATACTGAAACTGAAACTTTTTAAACTGGAATTGCATTATCAGTTTTAACTCTCTGTGGACAACGGAATGCATGAGCATTCCCACATAAAATGTGTTCAGATTCTGACAACAGAATTGTATAGCATTTTTCAAAAATAAAAACCCATCACGCACTGTACACATGAATTTGTGATTAGCTAAGCAGAGTGCGCTATTCTGGGTTACTTCACAACCAAATGGTATAATTGGCCAGCCTGTCATGTGTGGCCTGTCTCGCATACACGCTGCTCGCATGCTGGCCTGTTTGCAAAGTGGCGTCTGAAGAATGTTGCAGAGCAAACAAAGCAGCGATGGCAAAATTTTAGTGTTCCCAAAGTACTTGAAATGCTACAAACTGAAGGGTCGGATGCTGAAGAGGTGGAAGATGATGAAGAAGAAAGTGAATAACTGCAGAAAGCGAGCGTGGGTATGGTGATTTTGGGTGAAAAATTGACATTATTTTCTACATAATGGCAAAACTGTAAAAATAAGATAAGAAGTTTGATTTTTTTTTTTTTTTTTTTTTATATGTAATAGTTAAACACTAAATAAACCAGTTCTGAAAGTTTCATTTTCTCACTCTATATTTTGTATTTTTTGTAATTTTTTTTCCAAACCCTTACAAATGGGCCGTCGGTGGGGAAAAGCAAGGGAGAAAACTTGCCGTCCTGGGTCCCAAGCGAGTTAAGATTATTTTTAAAAGCATGTTAATAGTTAAGTTTACAGAAATATTGTCAAAAATAACTTTTCTCATTTGTAACTACTATGATATGCAGGGTGATTCATTTTGAAGATTGCCTTTTTTTAATCTAAAGAAAATGAGGGGTATTGACAGAATTACAAAAAAAAAAAAAAAAAAAACTCTTTTAGGACAAGACTTCTTTGGTGATTTTTGTTTGCTTTTATGATTCAATTGTATTACATATGAATACCTGTTAAATAAAGAATCCCATTTCCTAGTTCACAGTTGTGCATTCTGAAAGATTGGCAGGTTTGGCCACATTCATTTAGGTTTAACATTTCCACACTGGAATCTGTTGTTTTTTTTGTTTTTTTTTCTTTTCCTGTTTTTTTGTTGTTGTTTTTTAACAGTCAGAGTTATGACAGCCTGAATATTATGAGAATTTGGGTGTTGGAATCACTGCTGCTCAAGAATGAGTAAAGGATGAAGTGAGTACAGCAGAGAGGAAAAATATAGGTCAAGAAAAAGTTGTTACACTTACAGGTACTATTTTGTTTTATTTGTACAAGGTTTTCTTTTTGATTTTTTGTGTGTTTAGATTCAGCTGTGTGGTGGCCTCAGCAGTTTGGTATTGATGCCATTGTAAATATGTTTGAGGGGAAGCAGTTTGAAGTAAATGAACAAGGTGGATATATCCATTAATCTGTAGTCATGTGATTAATTTTTGAAACAGAGTAACTTTGCCTTTGTTTCATCCCATGCTGGATGTGAAATACAATTATTACATGTCTGTGGAACGAATTAAAAGTGACAGGTTTTGGTGTGGACTGAAAAGACAGCGAACTGAATGTTGATGTGCGCAATTTTCTTAATAGTTCAGTTGATGATCTGGAGGGTTGGCACCTCTCGATTCAACAGCTGAGTTTTTATCATTGCAGGAGTTGATATAGCTCTATATAGCAGCCTGTATTTTATATATGGTCCTTAAATAATATGATGGGTAAATAGAAACTGCTGTGATTTGACAAAAGAAAACGAAGCGCAAAAACTGCTGTTTTGTGATAAAAGCAAATGAAACAAATGGTAATGAGGTTTAAATTTGAAAGCTGCTCGTTATCTTTGTATATATGGAAAGAGAAAGTTGCTGTATGTATGTTGTCAGTTAGGATGACTACATAAAAGCTAGGTAACCAGGGAAAGAAAAATGGTAATTCACAATTCAGTCTGTGACATCACCTGAAGACTTCGTGAAAATATTCCTGAAGATATATATTATTTGTGTGTGTGTGTACAAGATTGTTTACCAGACAGTGGGATGAAAGTAGGCCTGTGACTGTGTTTGAAACATGAGTGTTTGGATCATTAAGGATTGAATAAACCGCCCATTATTTGTTACAGCTGCATTGATAGTTGATGAAAGTATTGATTGTGACCTAAAGAAAGAAAGAAGACTGCTTATTTGTTCCATGCTGTACAGAATTTATGTGAAAGCCATAATTTTATCACCAGCTTTTTTCTAGTTGCTGCATTCTTTCGTGAATGATTATTTATGATAAATGTGACTGTAAAATGTATTAAAATGGTGCTTTCTGTGATATTTTCGATGAAAACATTGAAAGTGTTCAAGCAATGTACAGTTAGCAGGTGTTCTAGAAATACACTGCTGTGATCCGCGTTGCTTTTGTTACATTTCCAGTATTTAATGATGACCTTGCAATAATAAAGTTTTTTTAAGTGCATGATACTCTTTGTGGGAAAAAGCTTATGATTCAACAATATATATGTGTGTACGTGCGTCTGAGTTTGTGTGTGCTGTGGAATGAATTATCAGCTCAAAATACCCTCACAAAGTACACAAAGATGTGCACATATGTAATCAGACATGTACATGAATGTTTGCATGCATACATGCACATGCACATTAGCACACGCACAAGAGAAACTGCTTTGGTGATGCCTGTTCTGATTCAACATGTCACCACCTACTAAGCCCCACACTGATAACTGCTTTATTGCTGAACCAGGCAGCACTTGTGCCTTCTGGAAACCTCCATCACAACCTCTGCTCATGAATCCACAAAGAAAGAAAGACTGACAACAACATGCCACAAGCATGGAAAGAAAACTAAAAAAAGCTTCATTAATCTAGTGTCAAATTACACATGTATCCAAAGATTTATTGTTCTTACCACATGCTCTATCATGGCAGAATTTAGTCACATCAGAGCAGGGTAATAAGTGATACAATATTAGACAAGTCTTTAATGTGAATGAAAAATTCAAGTTGTTCCATAAGATCATCTGTGCAATAAGACGAAAATAGATGTTATCTGTCAAGATAGAATTGCCACTGTCAGCCTTTGTCTACCCTTTCCTCTTAATTCCATACAATACCAACCCACACTTCTTCTAATTCTATACAATGACCCTCTCTTCTAACTTCATAAATGCAAATCCACACCTCTTCTAACTCAGTACAACACCATCCTACACCTCCCTAACTCCACACAACGTCTATCTTCTAACTCCACACAACGCCTATCTTCTAACTCCACACAACGCCTACCCACGCCTATCTTCTAACTCCATACATGAAAAAAACCAAACAGAATGGTAAAACAACGAAAAAACACTTCCGCCCTGAGCCTATCCCCCCACGCCCCCTCCCCTTCCCCACTCGCAACAACAAACAGGAAGCAGCTGACCTCTGCAAGGTGCCTAGAGCAGAATGACGAAATCGCAAGGCCTGAACCCTGCCTCCTGTTGTGCACAAGACTCGTGGAGCTCGAGCGGCTGGCGTCCAGGAAGGTGGATAGATATGCTGGTGGGTAGACAGGTAGGCAAATATATGGTGTGTAGGTAGGTGGGTGGAAAGGTTGGAAGTTGGACAGAGATGTGGGTGGGTGGATAGGTAGGAAAGTGGATAGATAAGCTGGTGGGTAGATGGGTAGGTAAACATAATATGGTGTGTAGGTGGGTGGGTGGATAGGTAGGAAGATGGATAGATATGCTGGTGGGTAGATGGCCAGGTAAACATATTGAGAGGAAGATGTTACAGACTTGCGACAATGGTACAGACAGGCTAGTAGGTACATAGACCAGTGGCTGGGTAAGCAGATAAGTTGAGAGATGAACAGGTAAGTGGTAAGCAAGTAGGAGGTAGATATGTAGGCAGGTGGATGGGAAGTTACACAGGCAGGCTGAGACAAACAGATAGGTACATAAGTAGGTAGACAGGTGGATGGGTAGGTAAGGTGAAACAAACAGGTAGGCACGTAAGCAAGTATGTTAGTAGGGAGGTCAACAGTGAAACGTATAAATACAAATGATTACAAAATGGCATCATCATCATAAATGATGCTGAAATGAATAAAGTAATATATTCACACAAATACGAAGGGGTTACAATGTCAATGATAAGAATAAGCTTTTCTAAAGCACTACAGTTATGAATATAATTTTAACAAAGTGTGTGTGTGTGCGCGTGCGTGCACACATTTGTATGTGTATGTTTGTGTCAGGAGAGCTCTGTGCACATGCGAGCGCATACATGTGTGTGTATTTGTGTATGTGTGTGAGTGTATGTACGTGTGTGTGTGCGCGCGCGCGGTGGGGGCTACAATGTGTGTGTGTTTGTGTATGTGTAGGGAGTGTAGGGGTGTGGATGTGTTACATGTGTGTCTATTTGCTTATGTGTGTGAGTGGGTGTACATGTGTGTGTGTGCGCGCGCGCGGTGGGGGCTACAATGTGTGTGTGTTTGTGTATGTGTAGGGAGTGTAGGGGTGTGGATGTGTTACATGTGTGTCTATTTGCTTATGTGTGTGAGTGGGTGTACGTGTGTGTGTGTGAGTCTGTGTGTGTGTGCGTCGTGGGTGCTACAATGTGTATGTGTGTGTTTGTGTATGGGGGTTGGGTGTATGGGGTGTGGATGTATGTGTATCTATGTCTGTATTGTGGGTAAACTATGGAATATTGGAATGTGCATGTGTGTGTGTTGTGTGTGTGTGTGCATGCGTGTGTGTGTGTGTGTTGGGGGTGGGGGGTGGGGGGACGCGGGGGGCTCGTGTGCTTTTACATGTAGTGTTGCGCCTGTGCACTTTTGTTTGTGCTTTCATATCTGTGAATCTGCATATTTGTTGCATATCTTTGTGCATGTGTGTGTGTGTGTGTTTTAATTACATTTATTTGCTTGTTCATTTATTCATTATCATTATTATCAGTTTCCCCTCCTGCATTTTATTTTATTTTTTAATCAGTCTGATAACTTTAAAAACAAATTTTTTTAATACTTTTTTGGGGATATATTTTAAAAATCTTTATTTCATTTGTTTATTCTATTCTAACTTTATCACTTATTTCTTATGTTTTTGTCAGCTAATTTATTCATTTGTTTATCTATTCATTAATTCAATGATGTATCTGTTTATTTGTTTATGCATCTTTTCTTGGTTTTTTTTTTTCTTCTCCTCAAGGCCTGCGTGAGCAGGCTGTATCAGCTTAGCAGGTATGGTGAAGCATATATGGATTTGTCCGAATGCAGTGATGCCTCCTTTAGTAATTGAAGAGAACTGCCTGACCAAGTTCTGGCACTGGGTGGAGTGAGAAGAATTGAAGGAAGGTGCTTCCACAAGGACAAAACACTAAGCCCAAATGGGACCTTCAACTCTCATCACTATAGTATAATATAAATTCTTCCTTTGTTTTTCCCTTATATGTACATAAATTTTTGTTTGAAGTATTTTTTTCAAGAAAGCTGACTGCAGTATCACAAAGGCAACTGCAGACATGTGTAACTGACAGAACAAAATGGAAAGAGGACACATACATCTGTAAATTTAAGAATTTCTTCTTGAAAGGCAGCCAACTCCAATGTTGAAGAATCTCCTGCACTGGGATAGCCAATGGTTGGTCCACTTCAAATGAAAATAGAATAGAATAAAATAAAATGAAATAAAATAAGCTAAAAGAAAAGAAAATAATAGGGTTGGGGTTAGTTACCAGGCATAGTGCTTTCACACTAATAGCCTTGAGATGGCCTTTGTGGTCGGCAGGCTCTGAGCACCATGATTTGAAATTTGAAGGTGATTAGGCAATGTCCAATCAATCAAATTACAGAAAAACTTAATTACTGCCCATTAGTCCCCCTGGCATGTAAGGCAACAATGAAGATCTGCCACTCTGGTCTGTTCTGGGCCAGTCTTTGAATGGTATCACAGGTGTGCTTCAGGGTCTGGAGTTATCATTCAACTGTTCTGCATCAGGTGTTCTTTGGGTGTTCCCTCTTGTGTCTACCTTTTGGTGCTCAGTGAAGGGCTGTCTGGGTACGGCTGCGAAACTTGGACAGTGTACCAACGACATGCCAAGAAGCTGAACCACTTCCACACAACATGCCTCAGGAAGCTACTGAACATCAAGTGGCAAGACAGGACCCCAGACACAGAGGTGCTCGCAAAAGCCACCCTTCCCAGCATCTTCACCATCCTGATGCAGTCCCAGCTTCGCTGGGCTGGACATGTGGTGCACATGCCAGACCATCGGCTGCCCAAAAGGCTCTTCTATGGCGAGCTGTATCAAGGGAAGAGATCACACGGAGGTCAGAAGAAGCGCTTCAGAGATACTCTGAAAGTCTCTCTTAAAGCGTTTGATATCAACCCTGACTCCTGGGAGGAATCTGCAGTGGACCATGACAAATGGCGCGCTGCTGTGCACAAAGGCGCCATGTTGTGCGAGGCCAACAGGACTGCTGCAGCTGTTCAGAAGAGGCAGGCCAGAAAGTCACGGGCAAACAAGCTCCCTGACAATGATATGCCTGTCTTTGTCTGCCCCAACTGTCAGCGAACATTTTGTGCACAGATTGGACTATTCAGCCATCTGCGCATTCACAAATAGATTCATGAGCATCCTCCCCCCCACCCCACCACCACCCTCCCCCCATCCCCCAGCTGGATGACAACGATGGTCATCATCGATCTTGATGGACACACCACCACCTTTTGGTGCTCAGTGAAGGGCTGTCTGGGTGATATTATCTTGCTTTCTTCACATGACATACCCAATCCTTTTCCAGGCCCACTATGACTGGGAAGGTGACTACACCTAGCTCCTGTGACATCTGATGGGGGAAAGATGGGAGGGAGGATGAGAGAGGGATAAGGTGGGGGCAGAGTTTTTAAAAAGCATCTTTCAACATGTGTTCATAAATGTGCAAGCAGTTATACACTTTTTAGCAATGATTGGCAGAACTAAATGTTTGTTTTCAATGAGATGTTTCAACATTACATCTATCGGTATCTTTTTAGCAATGATTGGCAGAACGAAATGTTTGTTTTCAAGGAGATGTTTCAACATTACAACTACCGGTACTCTGATATCAATTATTTGTTTGTTTGTTCTACCAATTTACCAGACAGTACACAACAAGAACATCACATTAAGATACAGTATCAAATTGGACCATTCAGAACTTAAAAAATACAAAAAAGATGGAAAAAAGACATGAATCCATCATTTCTTTATTTTTGTGGTCATAACTGCATGTACATATAAAGCAATTACAAGTAATCAACACAACAAATTAAGTATTTTGTTCCCAATTCCTCTACTTACCCCTATCCACCATTTACCAAGTACAGTTCGATGCTTTATAAAAGTAAGATGATTTGTTCACTAACTTCTTTAAATATCAATCATTTAACACAGAGAAACAATAAACTGGTTGTCACTATAAAAATAACAGAAACAGAATTTGTTGTCAATATAATAGTCAGGGCCATATTACCATCATATGACCAACTATTTTGATGACAATATTTCCAGAATATGGAGTTAAAGATAATTAGTTCTGTGGAGATAAAAACTGAAGCATATGAATACACCAAACAATACATTTTACAAGTATGTGAAAATATCAACCATCTTGTTACTGATATAGAGATTCAGAGGTTTGTAACTTTGTTTTGTAAATGCAAAATACCAGTGGAAGAATCACTAAAACTGTTCAAACTATATAGGACCATTGTCCCTCATCTCGTAATATCATGAAAATGCTGACATCTGGTATGTTCTGTACAATCCGAACAACAGAGATTATAGGCTCTGGCTGATGTGATTCACCATTTCCTCCTAAATAAATGAAGGTAAAGATTGTCATAAATATGGAAATGACCGAAAAGTGGAAATTATGTCTATTAAATATCATCAACTTCAGCCCAGATTATGTCTGCTCAGTATGATCAACTTTGGTCCCTCAAATCACACAGCTTACTGTTTATATCTTTTTTTGTGTGCATTTCTTAAAGACAACGGTGAAACATGCAGTGAATGTCAGCATCATGTCCATACATCAGGTAATTAACCCCCTGACTGCTGCTCATGAATACACTCCTCCATGAAGAGCTGTCACCTCACTGAGGTAAGACAAGAGGTTACATGTGAGGATGTCAGTCATTGCTCTGTATCTGGGCTTTTTCCTCTTGGGAAAGCATTACTTTTGTTTAAAAAAATCAATTACAATAAATTAATAATTACACAAAAAGTATTAACTGCATTTCAAATTCACACCACACTGATCTCATTTCACCAAAGTTCAGCAGTTATTGGGTTAAGCCAAACCAACAATGTCAAAAAAAAAACAAAAAAAGGCAGAGAAAAAGAAAAAGAAAAAAAAGTTACAACAGAACAATGGAATGAGTGGTTTGGAAGCGAAGTCCCCTGTTGGCCAATGAGAAGGGACAATCAAAATGAACAACACATATCGCACACTTGGCACACTGGCATTCATGCTTTTGACCCTTAGCTTCAAACGCAAATCAAGTGCAAAGAGATCAGGGTTTGAATCCCCATCTTGAAAGTGAACAGAAAGTAACTGTTAATGCATAACATATGTGCTTGTAACTGTTTACTGAGCAAGTATTCCCTTGAGCCAACTTTTTAACTGTTTAATGATATAATGAAGATATTCAATGCACAACTGTTCATTACTCTACACTGCCACCAAAAAGAGCTGCAAGTTTCTTTGAGACTTACAGTGTCATATGGCTTTTGACAATGACTACTGTTAGTACTAAGTAGTTTCCAAGGTATATTCTCAGCATCATAAATCTAGAACCACAGTTGGAAATTCCACACTTCTTTCATAACACCACTTATCTTTTGTATTTCATGATCGCTGCATTACCAATAAGGAAGGTGTAGAGCTGTGAAGAGGAAAAGGAAGTATGACTGTTTACAGAGCCGTATTATATACATGGACAACAATGACATAATGAACAGCCTATGGCTCTTGCAGAGACTCATTTTGTTGACTGATTTGAGTATTAAAAAAAAGGATATGTCATATGTCTACAAGTTATTACTCTGATAACCACATCATCACACTGGAATGGGGGAATTTGAATGATCACGTGTATGAGTTTCCAAAATTACACACTTTTGGAATCAAGCAAATTACATCAAAGTATATTAATCAAGTTTATATTTAATGAATAATCATCTTCACAAAAAAAAAAAAAAAGTTGATAAAGTATCAGACGTTCTTTTTTTTAATACACCCACAGTCACAAACAAGCATTCAAAAATTCTTTCTTGTTCATGTTGGCATATGTCCTCGAAGAAAATGGTAAGAACTTTAAAACATGACCACATACACAAGATCTGAGCAGCAGCATCATGTTCTAAAAGCACCCATTCCACAGGGTATGTTCATCACTTGGAATGTCACCAACAGTTTCATCAAGATAAACTGATGGCTGACAATATAACAAATTAAGTGCTTTCAAACTCACCCAGTTTCAAATTAAAGAGATAATTATGTTTCTTAATATATCCTGTAATTAGTGTGTGTGCTAAAGGTGTTGCATATCATGTACATTGTGGCATATCATGTCTGAGAGTGTGTCAAGGGATCAAGAGAGTTAAAGCTAAAATGAACCCGTTTCAGATTTTTTTTTTTTTTTTTTTTTTTAAAGAGAAAAGAATCAGTCAACAGCAGTTTTGTTTTATCATTCTAATTTCTGTCTTCTTTTATGCACAGATGGTTCGACAAATATACATTCTACATTTTAACTGAATCCACCACCCACCCACCCCCTGCCTCCCCTGAATATTTTTATACTCCCACACAACATACGAACACAGATTGCTAACTTAAGGCAACAGTGCTTTGATACAAAAGCAAGGCAGTATACTCTTTGTACAAGTTTTTTTTTCCTCATGTGCATGCATGTGTTTGTGTGTGTTGAACAGCCATTTAACTGGGTTGACTTGTCGTCTCTGATAATTTACACACTCCTTCAGTGCCCTTCCATTATGACAAGCAAACCTGACTAGAACAAATATGATAAAGAAACCCATTTCATCCGCTCAACATCTCTCTTGCCTCTGCAGATCTGACAATAGCACACCAGTGTGTAACATCACTGATTTCAGAATGCCCTTACTTCTCTGTGAATGTGCGTAAGCATACAGTTCTGCTGGTTACAGGAATAGTAGTCCTGCATTGTGTCATGTTGCCGCACTGTATTATGTCCAGGTATGTTGTGCATATGTGTGTGTTGTGTGGCAGGGGGGACACAGACGGGGGGGTGTGGGTGTAGGGGGGGTGAAGCAGTTTTAGAAAATGACACGCATTCAGCAATATAGATGATGAATTAAAAAAATAAAAAATAAAAAAAAACAACAAAAAAACAATAATAAACTAAAATAAAGTGCCTAGCTGTGAACCTGTAATTTTGATTGTGGAAAAAAATGGCAGAAAAAAATAAGTGCAAATTGCTGATTTTGATTTCCATATGATGCAAACAAGTCAAATGTTTGATGCTTTATCACAAACAACTGAGCTGAACACAATCATTAAATGGTTTGCTTCTTGTACTGATGGTTGTCTTGGAACAGTAGCTTTCAAGATGAAGCCGTATCAGCCCATTATTTCTGTCAATCTGGCCTCTGGATTGCCTTTTAATCCCCAGTCTTTAAACATAATTTGCATTACCGATCACTGATTGTCTTTCAGACAGAGTTTATTGACAACTAATAAAAAACAACAAGAATTCATTGTGATATAAAGTGCGGGCAGTCTTGATAACATCCTTTATTTTGATATTTTACATAGTTCATTGACAAGTTAAAAATACCTGTAGGGGCAGTATTCTATTAAGATATAATACCAGGAATTAGTTGTGATATAAGATAAGAGCAGTCTTCATAACACCCTTTATTTTGATATTTTACAGACATTGTTTACTGATAAGTTAAAAAAAAAAAAACAACAAAAAAAACCAAAAAAAACCAAGAACACACACACACCAGGAATTTGTTGGGATATAGAGTGGGGGCAGTCTTGATTACACCCTTTATTTTGATATTTTCTCTGTTTTGACAAATGAGTCTGATATTAAGTACAAATATAAAAACAAAACTGATTCAAAAACATACTTGTGTTAGACTGGAGGTATTTTCGAGTAAAAAAACAAAGAAAAAAGAAAAGATCAATGGCTGATAAGGTTTTGAACCAACAATTTTGTCTCTGATACAAAACAACGGAAACTGATATCTTTAATCTACATCAAACAGACAATATAACTGCAGCATGATCTTTCTTTCCATCGACGTCAGTTCAAAGAGCTGTGAACAGACCTAACACACAATCTCTTGTGCAACCATGCATTCTGTTAAGCTTAAGACTTACACAATGCAATCATATCATGCTCAGCTCATAAAATTTCGAAATACAGAACTGCTTATATTTTCATCTAAAGTGGTCTGAACAAACCAACAAACGTGGAATAACAGTAAAACAATAAAACAGAAAAATGATAAACTATTTTGTCAGGCATCAAAGTAACACAGCCAGAAGCTTTTATTGTGGTGCAGGAAATAAAATGGTCCATCAAAACATTTTTAAAAAAATGGGAATGTGGCCAACAAAAATCATGAACTTCACAAATAAAAAACACAAAACAAACCCAAACAGTTCTGTTCATACTGGTATATCACAAAGTTTGAGTGCTGGTTTTGTGTACAGGTATGCTGATATGCATACATACTTCAAAACAAAATATCATGATGGAATACACCACATCAAGAAATTCAATGCTGACTTGGTTGCACTTCCAGCTGTCCCAGACCTATGATTTCTTCATCTACGTGCAACCATCCTGTTTTACTGGATCAGTTACAGGTGAACAACTCCCCTTCTCACCTTTTGCAACTCCACGTTTCTCACGCTCTTGATTCCAAGGACCAGACTGTGTCAATGATTTGTAAGACGCTCTTTCAGACTAGAAATGTGATGTACACTGAACCATGAAAAGGTAACAGTTGCGTAGAAAAGATTTATAAACATTTCATCATTGCAAAAGTTGAACACAGCTGACCTTTAAACATGCTGATATTTGTAATGAATAAAGACAAAAAATTTCAAGCACATGTTAAAAGTTACAATGTTCAGATTTGTGTGATATGTGTAAAATGTTAAGTTTGTTTCCCTCAAACCTCTGAAACTTCTATTTCTTTCTACTGCTTGCCTCACAGCAATAAAAGGCAAAGTGCTGAACACAATCGTTTATAATTTCCCTATTCTCCTTTCTAGGTCTGCTGTTCAAATTTTCTGTCTGTCCACTGACACATAACATACACACTTCTTACAAAAGGGCAAAATAAAAGCAGTGTGCATGTTGTCACAGCAACAGAGTTTAAAAAAACAACAAAGAAAGATCAATACTTCACAAGACTGATTTTGGCAAGAATAATAAAGAAATGATTGGACGTAGATTTTGTGAAATTCTTTTTATCTCTCTCTCTCTCTCTCTTTCTCTCTTTCACACGCACACACAACTTTGCTGGTGTATGTGGCAATGGAAGAATTAACTGGAAGATGTGTTCAGTTTTAAGAAAAACAAGTTCTAACCCAAAATATGGACTACTGAAACTTCCATCATGACCTCGTATTGTTGAAATGAGAAACCAAATCAGTGCTGTGTTGAACATTTGTAATCTATTATCTTGTTGACCAAGTGGCTTGTTTCACAACGAGGTTTGAGATGAAAGAGCAGAACCATGCTGTTTATAGCCAAAAATCTAATCCTAATTTACAGAACCGTGGAAAGAAATGACAAAAAAATTATTCTGCTCCTTTCAACTTGTAATTTGAAATTTGCACTTTAAAAAAAAAAGTGTTTTGACTACTGTTAAGCAGATTTTGGTGAGAATTCAAAATGTACAACATGCACCAAAAGAAACACACAATTTTTGCCAAGCAAACGGTATACACATGAACAGCTCATCACTGTCATTCACAAACAACAATAAAGCAATAGCAAAAGAAAAAGACAAAGGAATGATCAAAATGTGTGACCACCTGTTTTCTTGTGTACATTTACTTGCTGGAACAGTCAAAGCTTAAGCAAAGAATTTTTTTCTGAAGCATAGTCATTTTACCGCATACATACATACATGCATCCACAGAACAACAAAATAGGACTCCCATGATATAAGGTATCTTCGTCAGCTCTGAGGATATGTTGTGACTACAAATGATTAGCTTAGAAATCGTGCGTGTATCGTATGCAGCTGGTCGGGCTGAATGTTGACAGGAATGGTGTCCCCTTTCCCGTCATCACACGGCACATGGATCCGGCCCACCTTCACACTCTGGCCGGACTTCTCGTACAGAACCTGCAAACCAAACAGCACTGATAAACAGCGACTCAAACCATCCGCCATGGTTAGCACTGTGGACAGACGACTGGGAGATGTGGGTTTGAATCCCATCCCAGGTGGATTTTTTCGACCAGTGGCCATCTCCTACCCAGAGCTGAGTGTGCTATGGGCTGAAATGGGAAAAGTGGGACCATTCAGTTGAGGGTAATTCACTTCATGGCTGTGTCTTAGGGAGTGTTGCTCAAAGTCCCTGACCAATGCTGCACTTTCTGCACAGAGTTCTCTCACCCTGGTTCACATCAGGATATAGTAAGAAAGTACACCCTTCTCAAAGAGTCCTGAACCTAAATAGACCCAGGCTGCTGCAACGTCATCATTCCCATCATCATTCATCATCATCAATATGCTGAAAACAAAATGTCCAAATTATGGGGGGAAAAAAAGAAGAAAAAACAGTAAGTCAACATAAGAGCACAGTCAAATTTCTGATAATTTTGGTGAACCATTCTACATTTCCTGCAAAGAATGGAACAGCTACTTGCCAATTGCAGACACTGTTATCATATCATAGTCTTGCTGGCTTCCTTGGAACAACATAATAGACCTTACAGAATACAAAATGCGTTCTTTGCAGTGCTTCTCTCAATTTGCAAGCTTTTCTTTGCTCAGTCTAAAAATTACACACTTATTCCATGCTCTATGATGTCAAAGCCTTGATTCCCCTGCTAACCTTTTACCACCTTTCTTTTCTTTCATGTTTGCTCTGTGTTTTGTATTGTCTTTGTTTTTTAATTTCAAAATATCAAATTGTCTTTTGTTTGTTAAAAAAAAAAAAAATTATTGTTCTGTTATTGGCACTGCACATGTCATCTTTGCAAAAAAAAAAAAAAAAAAAAAAAAAAAAAAAGAGAAAGTGACTCAGCAAATGGACAATGGTAATTTTGGGTCAATGTTTTGTTGGTTTTTCTGATCGTGTATTGCTGCTGTATTCTGCTACTCTGTGTGTGAGTGTGTGTGTATGTGTGTGTGTGTGTGCGCTCGCGCGTGTGCGTGTGTGTGTGTGAGTGTGTGTGTATGTGTGTGTGTGTGTGCGCTCGCGCGTGTGCGTGTGTGTGTGTGTGTGTGTGTGTGTGTTGTGTTGTGTTGTGTTGTGCTAGCAACACGATTGGTCTTTCATTTCACACCTGGTCGGGGAGACCACCCACCTTGGCAAACTGCGGTGTGGGGAAGGTGGAGAAATCTGTGCGCACCTGTCCTCCCGTGCGGTTTGCAGCCAGCAGTGTTGTCACCTGGACCTGAAGCTGTTCGGGACAAACACAAAACAGCAAGTAACATCACATGAACGTAGAGAGACACAATTCACAAATAAACAGGAATGACAATTCATTTCTCAATAAATTAATTGTTGCCTCAAACGGCATTGTTGTTTTGCATGTAAACATGTCAGGCACTATCAGGGCTGCAAATATCAATCCCACAGAAGCAAAAAAACAAAAAAACCCACCAAAAACAACAACAACCAAAAACAAAGGAAAATCCTAGAAAAGAAAATGTAGCACAAGTAGTCACATTCATGCATATGAACAAAGAACATGTCTCTCACACTGACTATTTCATCAATTTTTCACCAAAGGATTAAAAAAACAACTAACCTGAACGTAAATGTAATTATACATATATACAACATTGTACATAGTAACAGGCATACAAAACAAAAAACTGCCAATGGGTAACCCAAGGAACAAAAAAAAGAGTCATTATCAAGCCCAGAAAAAGATAATACTGAAGGCTTTTTGGAATAAATACAGGTAAATGTACCAGCATGACATAATAAGAATGGACGAGATAACAGAAAAGGAAAGGAAAAAGCCTGAAACAAATATAGTGACGGAAAAGAGGAAATTTCAAGCACAGAATTTCCAGAAGGTGGGTATACCATTTGGACCAAAAGAGCCCTTGGGGCGGAAAAACAGAAAAAAAAGAAAGAAAAAAAAAAAAAAAGAACTGCATAAAAGATGATATTTTTGGGGCATCACTTCCATTTGTTTGGCACACTGTTTCAGACTGAAAGAGGTCCTTGAAATCCTCACAGGGCATGACACTGAACACACACACACACACACACACACACACACACACACACCATAACAAAGCACTAACACGCACACAAAAATATGCACACAAATCACACACACAGACACCATAACTACGCACACACACACCACACATTTTTCTTGGCCAAGGCCTACTGACCTCAGTGGCCTGTTTCTCCAGTCTGGTCAGCTCGGCTGTCCTGGTCACCAGCTGCTGGGCTGGACTGCTGTGGTCAGTCAGAGGAACGTTGCCTGTAGCAACACAGGGAAATTTATGTTGTCAGTCAGAGGAACGTTGCCTGTAGCAACACAGAAATTTATGTGGTCAGTCAGAGGAACGTTGCCTGTAGCAACACAGAAATTTATGTTGTCAGTCAGAGGAACGTTGCCTGTAGCAACACAGAAATTTATGTGGTCAGTCAGAGGAACGTTGTCTGTAGCAACACAGAGAAATGTATGTGGTCAGTCAGAGGAACGTTGTCTGTAGCAACACAGGGAAATTTATGTGGTCAGTCAGAGGAACGTTGTCTGTAGCAACACAGAGAAATTTATGTGGTCAGTCAGAGGAACGTTGTCTGTAGCAACACAGAGAAATTTATGTGGTCAGTCAGAGGAACGTTGTCTGTAGCAACACAGAGAAATTTATGTGGTCAGTCAGAGGAACGTTGCCTGTAGCAACACAGGGAAATTTATGTTGTCAGTCAGAGGAACGTTGCCTGTAGCAACACAGAAATTTATGTGGTCAGTCAGAGGAACGTTGCCTGTAGCAACACAGAAATTTATGTTGTCAGTCAGAGGAACGTTGCCTGTAGCAACACAGAAATTTATGTGGTCAGTCAGAGGAACGTTGTCTGTAGCAACACAGAGAAATGTATGTGGTCAGTCAGAGGAACGTTGTCTGTAGCAACACAGGGAAATTTATGTGGTCAGTCAGAGGAACGTTGTCTGTAGCAACACAGAGAAATTTATGTGGTCAGTCAGAGGAACGTTGTCTGTAGCAACACAGAGAAATTTATGTGGTCAGTCAGAGGAACGTTGCCTGTAGCAACACAGGGAAATTTATGTGGTCAGTCAGAGGAACGTTGCCTGTAGCAACACAGGGAAATTTATGTTGTCAGTCAGAGGAACGTTGCCTGTAGCAACACAGAAATTTATGTGGTCAGTCAGAGGAACGTTGCCTGTAGCAACACAGAAATTTATGTTGTCAGTCAGAGGAACGCTGCCTGTAGCAACACAGAAATTTATGTGGTCAGTCAGAGGAACGTTGCCTGTAGCAACACAGGGAAATTTATGTTGTCAGTCAGAGGAACGCTGCCTGTAGCAACACAGAAATTTATGTGGTCAGTCAGAGGAACGCTGCCTGTAGCAACACAGACATTATGTGGTCAGTCAGAGGAACGCTGACTGTAGCAACACAGGGAAATTTATGTTGTCAGTCAGAGAATGTTGTCTGTAACAACACAGAGAAATTTATGTGGTCAGTCAGAGGAACGCTGTCTGTAGCAACACAGGGAAATTTATGTAGCAACACAGAGAAATTTATGTGGTCAGTCAGAGGAACGTTGTCTGTAGCAACACAGGGAAATTTATATTGTCAGTCAGAGGAACGCTGCCTGTAGCAACACAGAGAAATTTATGTGGTCAGTCAGAGGAACGTTGTCTGTAGCAACACAGGGAAATTTATGTGGTCAGTCAGAGGAACGCTGCCTGTAGCAACACAGGGAAATTTATGTTGTCAGTCAGAGGAACGTTGTCTGTAGCAACACAGGGAAATTTATGTTGTCAGTCAGAGGAACGCTGCCTGTAGCAACACAGGGAAATTTATGTTGTCAGTCAGAGGAACGTTGCCTGTAGCAACACAGAGAAATTTATGTGGTCAGTCAGAGGAACGCTGCCTGTAGCAACACAGAGAAATTTATGTGGTCAGTCAGAGGAACGTTGCCTGTAGCAACACAGGGAAATTTATGTGGTCAGTCAGAGGAACGCTGCCTGTAGCAACACAGGGAAATTTATGTGGTCAGTCAGAGGAACGCTGCCTGTAGCAACACAGGGAAATTTATGTGGTCAGTCAGAGGAACGTTGCCTGTAGCAACACAGGGAAATTTATGTGGTCAGTCAGAGGAACGCTGCCTGTAGCAACACAGGGAAATTTATGTTGTCAGTCAGAGGAACGCTGCCTGTAGCAACACAGAGAAATTTATGTGGTCAGTCAGAGGAACGTTGTCTGTAGCAACACAGGGAAATTTATGTTGTCAGTGAGAAGAGCATTACGTGTATCAAATCAAATCATGTTGCTTTCAGCCCAGTCAACCTCAATGGGGCCATTTCAAGGTTGAATAACTGTCAGTTCTTTGAGCCAGTTGAAGAGATCACAAAACAATATCTAAAGGTCAATTAAAATGATGCCAGAAAAAACAGTTCATCCATTTCTGGCTCAGTTCACATAAAATTCAAATCAAGTAAAAAATATAGAAAATAACGTAAAAGGACCAATTCACGCACATCTGTTTCAGTCCATGTAAACCACTGCCTATAAAACAGGGACATTTTGTGTGGTCAGTGAGAGGGACACTGCCTATAAAACAGGGACAGTTTGTGAGGTCAGTGAGAAGAGCACTGCTTGTTAAACAGAGACAGTTTATGTGATCAATGAGAGGGGCACTGCCTAAAAAACCGGACAGTTTATGTATGTGATCAATGAGAGGGGCATTGCCTAAAAAAATGGACAGTTTATGTAATCAATGAGAGGGGCATTGCCTAAAAAAACGGACAGTTTATGTGATCAGAGGGACACTGTCTATAAAAAAGGGGACAGTTTATGTGATCAGAGGGACACTGTCTATAAAAAAGGGGACAGTTTATGTGATCAGAGGGACACTGTCTATAAAAAAAGGGGACAGTTTATGTGATCAGAGGGACACTGTCTATAAAAAAAGGGGACAGTTTATGTGATCAGAGGGACACTGTCTATAAAAAAAAGGGACAGTTTATGTGATCAGAGGTACACTGTCTATAAAAAAGGGACAGTTTATGTGATCAGAGGGACACTGTCTATAAAGAAGGGGACAGTTTATGTGATCAGAGGGACACTGTCTATAAAAAAGGGACAGTTTATGTGATCAGAGGGACACTGTCTATAAAAAAAGGGGACAGTTTATGTGATCAGAGGGACACTGTCTATAAAAAAGGGACAGTTTATGTGATCAGAGGGACACTGTCTATAAAAAAGGGGACAGTTTATGTGATCAATGAGAGGGACACTGCCTAATCAAATCATGTTGCTTATTGCCCAGCCAACCACAATGGAGCCATTTCAGGACTGAATACCCATCAGGACTCTTGTCTACAGAATATTTACCTGGTTTTCTCTTAGTGATGTCAACCACTTTGGGACAGGCACTTAACTTGTTGGCTTCCTGTTAAAAACCAAACAAAACAAGTATCATGTCTGGAACATCAAAAAGAGACAGACAATACATGCATCATTCTTCTTAACATTGTTCGTAAGGTTTTGTGCTAAATACAAAAACAAACAAACAAACTCTCAGCACATTTAAATACCACTTTCTGCACAAGTAAAGAAAAAAAGTGTACACATTTATTTTTATTCCGTAACAGATCATACATCTAAATTCATCAATGAAGTCCAGTGTCCAGTGTCTCATATATCCAGGTAATTTTTTCCAACCCTTTAGCTACTAATGTTGACTCACCAATAAAACACTAGTAGTAGATTAAAGAAATAGTTGATTTCATGCTTGAAGTCTTTTCTCTTTGGATTATTGTAAAGCTGGGGTGTTTTGCTCATTGCATTTACATTTCTGTTACTTTCTGTATACTTGCTTGGGATGTTAATTGAGTGACAAACATCATTACTGATGCCTACCACATTCTATTCAGTGACAAGTGATGTTCAGTCATGATCAGTGCACTTAATCATTTAAATAAATATCGATTATCTAAATACACATTGCACCATAATCAAAGACAACAACAAAAACCAACCAAACAAAAAACATCAACTGCAGCATTTAATGTTCTACGCATTCTAACATCATCACTGCAATACATACAGCCAGAAAAAAACATGAAGTAATCTGAAGTTGAATGGTTACTAAACCAAAATTTTCAAACTGACCCTGTGAATAACCACATTCCACTCCAGCTACCGTAAAGTTTGGTCTATTGAGCGCACTGGTATATAAGCCGCACCCACTAAATTTTGGAAAAAATTGAACTTTATACATACATAAGCTGCACTGGTTTATAAGCCGCACTTATTTCCGGTACCAGAACACATACTGATACTAAGAAAAGCTGTCGATACTGTAGGTTATGAAATAAACACAAGCGGGAACAACAAAATGAAAAGCAAGCGAAAATACTGCTAGTGCCACAAAAAAATAAGAAATAAACACAACGAAAATAAGATCCATAATTTAGGGATAGTCACATTTATTCAATGTCATCCTGCTCACTGAATCCACTAAAATCTTCATCTTCAGTGTCCGAGTTGATTAGAACCAGCACAGCTTCCTCCGCCATCTTATCACTGACTTAGCCTCGCTTTCACTTCATGAAGGCGGAGGTTGCTGCTGGTTCGTCGCTTGCACTGTCGTCTGCTAGGCTGATCGCCTTCAATTTGAAGGCTGCATCATAGGCATAACGTCGTGTTTTCGGCATGATGAGGGTGTACGCTTGAGCAGAATAGAACTGAATGCTGATCTGAAGGCTTTAATGTGTGCGGATTTGATTTATAAAATGTGAAAAGTTAGCACACTATCCTGAAGCTCATCCAAAAATTCATGGACAGAAATCATGATTTTGGTGAGTTGAAGGGCAGCTAAGAATAGACGAGAACGTGACACTCCCGGGATCGTTAAAATCCGCAAATAAGCCGCATCACTGTATAAGCCGCAGAGGATGAAGCTGGGGTAAAAAGTCGTGGCTTATAGACCGAACTTTACGGTAAGTTCTTTTGTTGGTTGTTTTTGTTTTTTTGTTGCCCCATCTTCTGCATTGTTTCAGTGGCATTACTCCAATGCTGCTCATTCTGGCTCCCCCAAACACAGCTACTCCCAGGTTTGTCTACTACAGTCTCAGTGCCAGCAGGCCACAGGGAAAACACAGCCACTCCCAGCTTTGTCTACTACAGTCTCCGTGCCAGCAGGCCACAGGGAAAACACAGCCACTCACAGCTTTGTCTACTACAGTCTCCGTGCCAGCAGGCCACAGGGAAAACAGCCACTCCCAGCTTTGTCCACTGCAGTCTCAGTGCCAGCAGGCCACAGGGAAAACACAGCCACTCCTAGATTTGTCTACCACAGTCTCAGTGCCAGCAGGCCACAGGGAAAACAGCCACTCCCAGCTTTGTCTACCACAGTCTGTCTCAGTGCCAGCAGGCCACAGGGAAAACAGCCACTCCCAGCTTTGTCTACTACAGTCTCTGTGCCAGCAGGCCACAGGGAAACACAGCCACTCCCAGCTTTGTCTACTACAGTCTCAGTGCCAGCAGGTCACAGGGAAAACACAGCCACTCCCAGCTTTGTCTACTACAGTCTCCGTGCCAGCAGACCACAGGGAAACACAGCCACTCACAGCTTTGTCTACTACAGTCTCCGTGCCAGCAGACCACAGGGAAACACAGCCACTCACAGCTTTGTCTACTACAGTCTCCGTGCCAGCAGGCCACAGGGAAACACAGCCACTCCCAGCTTTGTCTACTACAGTCTCAGTGCCACAGGGAAAACACAGCCACTCCCAGCTTTGTCTACTACAGTCTCAGTGCCAGCAGGCCACAGGGAAAACACAGCCACTCCCAGCTTTGTCTACCACAGTCTGTCTCAGTGCCAGCAGGCCACAGGGAAAACACGGCCACTCCCAGCTTTGTCTACTAGTCTCCATGCCAGCAGGCCACAGGGAACACAGCCACTCCCAGGTTTGTCTACTACAGTCTCAGTGCCAGCAGGCCACAGGGAAACACAGCCACTCCCAGCTTTGTCTACCACAGTCTGTCTCAGTGCCAGCAGGCCACAGGGAAACACAGCCACTCCCAGCTTTGTCTACTACAGTCTCCGTGCCAGCAGGCCACAGGGAAAACAGCCACTCCCAGGTTTGTCCACTGCAGTCTCAGTGCCAGCAGACCACAGGGAAAACACAGCCACTCCTAGATTTGTCTACCACAGTCTGTCTCAGTGCCAGCAGGCCACAGGGAAACACAGCCACTCACAGCTTTGTCTACTACAGTCTCCGTGCCAGCAGGCCACAGGGATCTACCAATGACAGACTGCCAGGAAGCCACACCCCAGAGGAGACCACGCACTCCAGCCAACTTACCGTCAGGAGTTTTCTGGTCCTGCCAGCCAGTGTGCTGAGGTCCGTCTTGCCAGCGACATTTTCTGGCACCTCAGGCAGAGCGACGTGACCTGTGGGACTTCTCAGCCCTACTGGCTTCTGTGGCACTCTCAGTGGTGCTAGTTTGGACAGCTGGTTCTGCAACAGTGGGTGTGTCATTGTCCTGCATAAACTGGTTCTGTAAAGGTGGCTGTGTGTCATTGCTATGCATAAGCTGGTTCTGTGACAGCGGATATGTCATTGTCATGCATAAATTCATTCTGCAACAGTGGGTGTGTCATTATCATGTATACATTGCTTCTGCCAACAATGGCTGTGCCATTGTCATGCATATAAATTGGTTCTGCAACAGATGTTGTGACATTGTCATGCATAAATTGGTTCTGCAACAGATGTTGTGACATTGTCATGCATAAATTGGTTCTGCAACAGTGATGTGTCATTGTCATGTATAAATTGGTTCTGCAACAGATGTTGTGTCATTGTCATGCATAAATTGGTTCTGCAACAGTGAATGTGTCATTCCTATTATGAATAAATTAGTTATGCAACAGTGAATGTGTCATTCTTATCATGCATGAAATTGTGTGGAATTTGTAAAAAAAAACCCAAAAAACACACCAGAATCTGAATCTGAATGAATGTGTCTACACCACCAAGTGTACCAGGATCACAAGGTGTATTTGGGGAGATAGTACATAAAAATAATACAATACAAATTAAAACAATATATGTATCAAAATGTAAATACAGAAGGAATTTACTCATCCCCTTCTCCCACCACACTGTCCTTTCCACCTGGATCTGCTGTGTCCTGCTCACCTTCATCTTGTCTCCCTTCAGGCGGACGTTCTCCCTTTTTACAAACAGCAGGGCTTCTTTCAGAGACTCCATCTATCGCACACAAAAGCAAAATACACCATGCTTAATCCACTTCTTTCAGAGACTCCATCTATAGTACAAAAAAACAAAATACACTATACTTAATCCGCTTCTTTCAGAGACTCCATCTATCGCACACAAAAACAAAATACACCATACTTAATCCACTTCTTTCAGAGACTCCATCTATCGTACAAAAAAACAAAATACACCATACTTAATTCACTTCTTTCAGAGACTCCATCTATCGTACAAAAAAACAAAATACACCATACTTAATAACAAAATACACCACACTTAATTCACTTCTTTCAGAGACTCCATCTATCGTACAAAAAAACAAAATACACCATATTTAATTCACTTCTTTCAGAGACTCCATCTATCGTACAAAAAAACAAAATACACCATACTTAATCCACTTCTTTCAGAGACTACATCTATTGTACAAAAAAACAAAATACACCATATTTAATTCACTTCTTTCAGAGACTCCATCCATCGTACAAAAAAACAAAATACACCATACTTAATCCACTTCTTTCAGAGACTCCATCTATCGTACAAAAAAACAAAATACACCATACTTAATCCACTTCTTTCAGAGACTCCATCTATCGTACAAAAAAAACAAATCCACTTCTTTCAGAGACTCCATCTATCGTACAAAAAAACAAAATACACCATAATTCACTTCTTTCAGAGACTCCATCTATCGTACAAAAAAACAAAATACACCATACTTAATCCACTTCTTTCAGAGACTACATCTATTGTACAAAAAAACAAAATACACCATACTTAATCCACTTCTTTCAGAGACTCCATCTATTGTACAAAAAAACAAAATACACCATACTTAATCCACTTCTTTCAGAGACTACATCTATTGTACAAAAAAACAAAATACACCATACTTAATCCACTTCTTTCAGAGACTCCATCTATCGTACAAAAAAACAAAATACACCATAATTCACTTCTTTCAGAGACTCCATCTATCGTACAAAAAAACAAAATACACCATACTTAATCCACTTCTTTCAGAGACTCCATCTATCGTACAAAAAAACAAAATACACCATACTTAATCCACTTCTTTCAGAGACTCCATCTATCGTACAAAAAAACAAAATACACCATACTTAATCCACTTCTTTCAGAGACTCCATCTTTCGTACAAAAAACCAAAATACACCATACTTAATCCACTTCTTTCACCACCTAGTTTCTGTGTGAAAAACACTCCCCAACACCAGATATGTTAAACTTGACGCTCTTAGTCACATGATTTGGTTCATGATAAAATAACACAGTGGACTTGTTCACTTCAAACTCGGTCAAGGGGAGAACAGTCAGTTTCAGTTTCAGTAGTTCAAGGAGGCGTCACTGTGTTCGGACAAATCCATATATGTTACACCACATCTGCCAAGCAGATGCCTGACCAGCAGCGTAACCCAACGCGCTTAGTCAGGCCTTGAGAAAAAAAAAAACCCAAAAAAAAAGTAAATAAATAATAGATAAATACATAAAAAAGAACTACTACTACTAATAATAATATGTATGAGGCGCAAAAACTTGATGAAGTCAACTATAAGCATACAAAAAATATATATATATATATAAAAAATTAAAAAAGAACAGTCAATATCCTGTTGTGTGGGAAAGTTGGCTGCAGCTGTCAAGCTCTGTGACTATGTGAAGAACAGTCAATTCAACACAACCCCTCAATATCGACTAACGCAGCCTGTGTTGGCAAAAGAGTTCATCTCCATTGAGAGAAATTAATTTGTGCTGTAAAACACAAAAACCATACACGATAATCACAATCATTTGTTATATGTACGTAAAAGACAAGACTGCTCAAAACAGGTGAAAAAGCAGAAGACATACACCAAGACAAATGAATGTGATTGTTTACCACCGTGTACTTGTGAATGGAGTAAAGACAAGTTAAAAAACAAAAAAAGAAGAAGCAAAGAAAAGAAGACACACCACAGCAAATAGCCCCTGTTGAAGAGCCACATATGCACAGTCATCATCTCCAGCCTATGTCAAACCATACTGTTTTCATAGCTATCTAGTTTTTTTTATGCTTTTTTCTTTTGTTTTCATGAGCTGTGATGCCTACGTTCAACCAAAGCACCCAAAACTACAGTTATACAGAAATATCACCTGCAGTTTCTTGTTATACCAAGTATGTATTTTGGTGCTTTTTCTTGTGTTTCATAGGCTGCTATTCCCACATTCAACCAAAAGCACCCCAAACTAAAATTATACAGAAATATTATCTGCAGTCATACCAAACAGCTCAAGAACTGACTTGGTGGTAAGAAACCTCCATCCTGGTCTTGTCTGCTGCTAATGATTATAGTGGGTTGTTCTCCACGGAGATGACAAGAGTGAGGTGCTGTGAACACTACACACTGCAGTAAGTGAGGTGCTGTGAACACTACACACTGCAGTAAGTGAGGTGTGAACACTACACACTGCAGTAAGTGAGGTGCTGTGAACACTACACACTGCAGTAAGTGAGGTGCTGTGAACACTACACACTGCAGTAAGTGAGGTGCTGTGAACACTATACACTGCAGTAAGTGAGGTGCTGTGAACACTATACACTGCAGTAAGTGAGGTGCTGTGAACACTACACACTGCAGTAAGTGAGGTGCTGTGAACACTACACACTGCAGTAAGCGAGGTGCTGTGAACACTATACACTGCAGTAAGTGAGGTGCTGTGAACACTATACACTGCAGTAAGTGAGGTGCTGTGAACACTACACACTGCAGTAAGTGAGGTGCTGTGAACACTATACACTGCAGTAAGTGAGGTGCTGTGAACACTACACACTGCAGTAAGTGAGGTGCTGTGAACACTATACACTGCAGTAAGTGAGGTGCTGTGAACACTATATACTGCAGTAAGTGAGGTGCTGTGAACACTATATACTGCAGTGAGGTGCTGTGAACACTACACACTGCAGTAAGTGAGGTGCTGTGAACACTACACACTGCAGTAAGTGAGGTGCTGTGAACACTATACACTGCAGTAAGTGAGGTGCTGTGAACACTATACACTGCAGTAAGTGAGGTGCTGTGAACACTATACACTGCAGTAAGCGAGGTGCTGTGAACACTATACACTGCAGTAACTGCACAATCGACTGTGGGTTGCTAATAATCACTGCCAGTTTATTATCCACAAAGATGACTGACAGACCTGAAACGTTATACTTGAAAAGCGCTTAGAGCTTGCTTCTGCATGTATTACAGCGTTAAATAAAAATAAACCATTATCATTATTGTCATCACCTGCTGCACCAGTTGTGGGGATTCCACCAGACTGGTGTTGCTGCCAGACACGCTGCCCCCAGGACTGACTGGAGCACCTGACACAGGTAAGAAAAAGGAAATAGTTCATTTCATGTAGTCACGAAGGAATGCACATTACTAATGTAAGCATGTTTTTAAAAATAAAAAAAATAATCATAAGCCATTCAATGACCATGCAGAATTTGAACCCACCTGGATCCAGGAGTATGGATGTGGTATCAACATTATCTATGAAAACACATGAAACATAAAAAATAGAAAAGAAGTTGTCCCGGTATAGAAAAATGTGGCAAGAAAAAAAGAAAAAGAAAAAAAAGAGGAAAAAATAAAGGAGAACAAAAGACATCACTATTAAATCTTAGACGTACTGAATTCTCTGCCAGCTGGTGTTATTACAAAAATATGTCCACAGAAAACTCCCGATTCCATTAGTTTCTGTTTTGGATCTTTGTTTCAGTTATCAAAAGCAAAAACTTTCAAGGAATAAGCATATATATTGCTTTATGTATACTGTTTGTGCTTGCATATTTAACTTGGATGTGGATTCTGACTACAGTAAACAGAATATTATAACAAACGTTAATTTCATTTGCAAATGACCTGAATGTACTCTTACGTCTTTTTCCTACAGTACTACCACTGATGACCTGAATGTACTCTTACGTCTTTTTCCTACAGTACTACCACTGATGACCTGAATGTACTCTTACGTCTTTTTCCTACAGTACTACCACTGATGACCTGAATGTACTCTTACGTCTTTTTCCTACAGTCCTACCACTGATGACCTGAAAGTACTCTTACGTCTTTTTCCTACAGTCCTACCACTGATGACCTGAAAGTACTCTTACGTCTTTTTCCTACAGTACTACCACTGATGACCTGAATGTACTCTTACGTCTTTTTCCTATACTTTATTTTGCTTTTTTGTATTTGTGTGCATATTCATATCTTGTTGTTTTTCTTCTTGTTTATGTCCAATGTATAATGAAAAAATGTCATTAAACGCACTTTATCCTGCTTGTTTGTATATGTGCGTGTATTCATTTCTTGCTGCTTTTCTTCTCTTTTATGTCCATTGTATTATGAAAAAATGTCATTAAAAAAAAAAAAGAAAAAAGAAAAAATCTAGAGCGTTGTTGTCCTCCCCACAATGGCTGGACAACATCCTCTCTTATCCAGACTCATACCCACCTGGTTCAAAGTGACAAAAAGACACATGACAAAGAGAAAACAACACACATTTAAAGTAATTACAAACCCAGACAAATGCAAGCACTTTTTTAAACATTAAAAATGGAAAAGATGTCCTTGGATAGAAAACACACAGATCTAAAAAAAAAAAAGAAAGAAAAAAGAGAAAAAATCAACACTGCTGTCATCACCACAACAGTGGAAAAGTGGCCTAGTAGTAACGTGCCTGGATAGTAGGTGACTGGCCACAGGTTTGAGTCCATGTTCGCCCTCAAACAGACCTTGTGTACTAGATGAGACAATAAACTGAGCTTCCATGTGCAGCATGCACTTAGCATGCATGAAAGAACCCACAGATCCAAAAAGGTTGTCCCTGGCAAAATTCTGTAAAAATCAAAAATCCACTTTGATAGTAAAAGAAATGTACTGGTGGACAGGAAAAAAAAAAGAAAAAAAAAAGAGGGTGGTACTGCACTGTGGTGATTTTTTTTGTATTTCTTTTTATCACAACAGATTTATCTGTGTGAAATTCGGGCTGCTCTCTCCAGGGAGAGCGCGTCGCTATACTACAGCGCCACCCATTTTTTTGTATTTTTTCTACGTGCAGTTTTATTTGCTTTTCCTATTGACGTGGATTTTTCGACAGAATTTTGCCAGGAACAACCCTTTTGTTGCCGTGGGTTCTTTTACGTGTGCTAAGTGCATGCTGCACACGGGACCTCAGTTTATCGTCTCATCCGAATGACTAGCGTCCAGACCACCACTCAAGGTCTAGTGGAGGGGGACAAAATATCGGCGGCTGAGCCGTGATTCGAACCAGCGCGCTCAGATTTTCTTGCTTCCTAGGCGGACGCGTTACCTCTAGGCCATCACTCCACTGCAACCTCCCCAAGGAAAGCACAGCACAAATTTTAAACAAGAGCAATCCATTGGGACAAAAAGTATCACAACATAGTACAACACAAAGACTGGACAAGGTCTACTGTTGGCTGGACTGGCACCCACCAGGCTGAGCGGGGTTCTGGCGAGTGAATCCCTCCAGCAGGGTCTTCTTGGAAAGCACCCTCAGTCGTTCCTTCAGCTCTGCCTTGTCTTGCTCCAGGTTGTCGATCTCTCCCTGCAGGGTGTCGTACGTCTCCTCAAACTCTCTGCACCATACAGGTGTTTGTCAACTATGTAGCAAAAGCTGTGTAGCAGAAGTTTATTTTCTCTGTGTGTGAATGTGTGTGTGTGTGCGCACATGTCTGTTATTTGTCTACGAATAAAAATCCCATTATACTGTCAAAAACATAAGCATCTATAGAATGAAAAGAGAGGGAAATGGAACAGAACTGTTGCTCAGGGCTATGCTGAGACAAGGACTTAGAAAATCTCAAAAACATATATCTAAACAGTCCACAATAAAAAGGTTGATAAGCAAAATAAAAAGAATCATTAGCACTATGCTAAGACATGGACTAAGAAAAAAAAAAGATCTAATCTATGAAAAAAAAGTTTTAAAACATCAGTATAATAATCTTCTTTTCTTCAACAGGCAGACCATCTGTGGAGTGATGGCCTAGAGGTAATGCATCTGCTGAGGAAGTGAGAGAATCTGAACGCAGTATTCAGAATTCCACATTTGCCAGTATTTTCTCCCTATCCACTACACCTTCAATGCTGGTCTGGACGCTAGTCATTCCAATGAGATGATAAACCAAGGTCCCATGTGCAGTATTCACATAGCGCACGTAAAAGAATCCTGGCAACAAAAAGGGTTGTCCCTGGCAAAATTCTGTAGAAAAAAAAAACTTTGATAGGAAAAAAATACAACTGCAGACAGAAAAAAAAAAGAAAAAAGAAAGGTGGTGCTCTCGCTGTTGTCATGCGCTCTTCCTGGGGAGAGCAGCCTGAATTTCACACACAGCAATCTGTTGAGATAAAAGATAGAGTATTACAATACATGGCAATACAATACAATTTGACTTACTTTTCTTTTTTCTTGAACTGCACGTTGACTTCATCGAGTTTGCGTTGCATTTTGTCGACTCTCTCGTCAGCCTCCTTGTTGGCGTTCTCCAGCTTCTTTTCTATCAGACCCACACGCACCTGCTGCTCACTCACCTCTTCTTGCTGAACAACAAACATCATCACACCTTTCTGTCAACACCCAATGTGAACAACAACAATCATCACACCTTTCTGTCAACACCCAATGTGAACAACACACATCATCACACCTTTCTGTCAACACCCAATGTGAACAACAACAAACATCATCACACCTTTCTGTCAACATCCAATGCGAACAACAACAATCATCACACCTTTCTGTCAACACCCAATGTGAACAACAAACATCATCACACCTTTCTGTCAACACCCAATGTGAACAACAAACATCATCACACCTTTCTGTCAACACCCAATGTGAACAACACACATCATCACACCTTTCTGTCAACACCCAATGTGAACAACAAACATCATCACACCTTTCTGTCAACACCCAATGTGAACAACAACAATCATCACACCTTTCTGTCAACATCCAATGCGAACAACAACATAATCACACCTCTCTGTCAACACCCAATGTGAACAACATCATCATCACACCTCTCTGTCAACACCCAATTTGAACAACATCATCACACCTCTCTGTCAACACCCAATTTGAACAACAACAAAACACCATCACATCTCTGTCAACACTCAATGTGAACAGCAACAAAGCATTATCACATCTCTGTCAACACTCAATTTGAACAACAACAAAACACCATCACATCTCTGTCAACACTCAATGTGAACAGCAACAAAGCATTATCACATCTCTGTCAACACCCAATTTGAACAACAACAAAACACCATCACATCTCTGTCAACACCCAATTTGAACAACAACAAAACACCATCACACCTCTCTGTCAACACCCAATTTGAACAACAAAACACCATCACACCTCTCTGTCAACACCCAATTTGAACAACAACAAAACACCATCACACCTCTCTGTCAACACCCAATCTGAACAGCAACAAAACACCATCACACCTCTCTGTCAACACCCAATGTGAACAGCAACAAAACACCATCACACCTCTCTGTCAACACCCAATTTGAACAACAACAAAACACCATCACACCTCTCTGTCAACACCCAATTTGAACAACAACAAAACACCATCACACCTCTCTGTCAACACCCAATTTGAACAACAACAAACACCATCACATCTCTGTCAACACTCAATGTGAACAGCAACAAAGCATTATCACATCTCTGTCAACACTCAATTTGAACAACAACAAAACACCATCACATCTCTGTCAACACCCATTGTGAAAAACAACAAAACACCATCACACCTCTCTGTCAACACCCAATGTGAACAACAACAAAACATCATGACACCTCTCTGTCAACACCCAATTCGAACAACAAAACACCATCACACCTCTCTGTCAACACTCAATGTGAACAGCAACAAAACACCATCACATCTCTCTGTCAACACTCATTGCGAACAACAATATAATCACACCTCTCTGTCAACACCCACTGTGAAAAACAACAAAACACCATCACACCTCTCTGTCAACACCCAATGTGAACAACAACAAAACATCATGACACTTCTCAGTCAACACCCAATGTGCTGTAATTCACGCACTTTTTGCCTCTATTTTTTTTCTTTATGTGTTAATCACACTTGTACTCATACTGACAATGAGTTCTTTCATCTTCTGTGCTTCTTTAACATGCCTATATTTGAAAATGATGGCATTCTGGTCTCCTTCACCTTCTACAACCTTGTCTCACTTTGATGCTGAATGCCTTGATTGTATTTGGTCGTGAAACATCTGTATAGATCTCAAGACAATACTTTTTCCCCCATCTCTCACCCATGCACCTTCTAATACTGTGTACCTTATGAATGGTTAAAATATGTTAAAATGTTAAAAAAATATGTCAAAATGTTGTAATTCAGAATCATAGAAGTCAGCCTCCAAACCTGGACATATGATGTGCACGGTCGTGACATAAAAAAACAGAACAAAACCAAAAAACAAATATACCATGCATCAGAATAAAAACAGATGACAAACAACTGACTGGGGGAAGGGAGGGACAAGAATGATTCAGGAAAGCTGATGTCAACAGTGCAGACAAGTGAACATGACGCAACATGCATAAACAGCTGCAATGATGCCATGGTCATGACATCCACTGCTGGCGAAAACATGCCCATCAGTGCTCCATTTCATGTTTGTTTACCATTTTATATGTGTCTTATTATAATATGCTGTACCTTAATTCTCAAATACAGAAAGTCTTAAAACATTTAGAGGATGTGCCTTATCCAAAGTGCCTTGTAGTCATCATGATCATTTTGGAAGTTAATCACAAATGATGACAACATCGGCGACTCTGGAGATGAAAACACAGCCCAAAGGCAGACACAGAAATGTGGCCACACTGTTGGCAGATAATCACAGATGATAGGTCCAGTCTCCTCTCTTTGTGGGGCTGATGTTTCTGGTGAATGTGCTTGTAGTCAGTACAATGTGGAACTCACCTTGATATATTTTTTTCTCTTTTTTTCACACTGTGAAGTTGCCTTCCAGCCAGACGAAGGCAGATCACAACCTGGCTGAATGTACGTTCCAACATCAACATTTCCATGGGACAGTAACTTTGAGTCCTCAACATCATTTGCCTTCACTGAGCACAGGACAGATTTTAAGACTTGGGCAAATATCTCACCGCCAGATTTTGAGACTCAGACAAATATGTCATGGTTAGATCTTAAGACTTGGACAAGTGTCTCCTATTTTATAGATGAAGATACAAATAATATCACAAAAAAACAACTGATGTAACTGGGAAAAGATACTCAGAATGATTGTGCATGGCTGTGTCCAGTCATGTTGATCTGATGATGTTTGACCGTGATGCTTGTTGAGGTCCGTGTAGTCAGTGCAGGAAAGGGAGGCAGGTGGCAGAATGGTACAGATACTTATTTGCAAATACAGTGTCTGTAAGGGGCTGGGTTAAAATCCCAGTACTGCCTTTTCTCCAAACTTTGACAGGAAAATCAAACTGAGCGTCTAATCAGTCAGAAGGTAAACCGAGGTCCTGTGTGCAGCACACACTTGGTGCACTAAAAAAGAACCAATGGCAACAAAAGTGTTGTCCTCTGGCATAATTCTGTAGCAGAAATCCTGATAGGTATACCAATATATATGCATGCATTCAAGTCCTGATTAGTTACTACTGCATTGGGTTGTACTGTTGGTCAGGCAGCTGCCTAGTAGATGGGGTGTAGCGTATATGGATTTGTCCAAATGCGGTGATGTCTCCTTGAGAAAATGAAACTGACCTTGATCTTAAGGAGTCTCTTGATCTCCTTCATCTCGTCGTCCTTGGCGTCCAGCTTTCCTTTCATCACCTCTACGTCCCCAAAGTGACTGCGCATTGCTTCTCCACGCAAACGTACTGGCGCCAATGTCTGCAAGAAAATATCAGATAGCATTTTGTGTGTGCGTGTGCGTGTGCGTGTGTGTGTGCGTGCATGTGTGTGCGTTCATGTATCTAAATGGGTGCTTGTTGTATCCAAATGGGCGTACTTTTGTGAAGTGATAATTGGAATATGTCTGGACAGGAGTGTACGAGTTTACATCAGTTTTGCTATTCATAGACAGTTGTTTTTTGTTTTTTGTTCACATTCAAAAAGGAGATAATTAAGATACTGTATCACACATATGAAAATTTAGATACTGTTAACTAGAATTTGCTATGAACAGACCCTCAGTCTGTGCAAGTAGTATTTGACAATCTGGCATTCTGGAAAATAGTTACATTTCTATTACATGTGTCATCAACTAAAATCTGCAACAAAAAGGAGGAGTTTGTATTATACTCCATGTTTGGTGATACACATACTTACCATGTCAAACTGATGCAAACTAGGCCTATCGGTTTGTCTATTTGATATGTAGCATTCCTGAAAAATACATTTCATAATGCTGCTGCATTCCTAAAAACACCTATCTGGTAACCTAACATTCCTAACAATATCTAACTGATAATGTGGCATTCAGGAATGATGCGACAGTCCTGGAAACACCTATCTGATAACATGGCATTCCTGAAAACACTGACCTTTTTGTCATGTGTGCCATCAAAGTCGTACTCCCCATTCTCCATGGCATTGGCCAGTTTGTTCATGGTGCCCACCACTGTGCCAAACCACTGCCTGCAGAAACAACAACAGCAACATGTTTTTCACACGACATGTCATCCGCTTCAACATAAAACTCAGTCTGTCATGTGGATTCTCCTGCTAAGTTTAAAAACTGTCTCAAAACAGAACTCGTCCAGTTCTGCCCACCATGTGATTGACTATCATGTGGATTCTCCTGCTAAGTTTAAAAACTGTCTCAAAACAGAACTCTTCCTGTTCTGCCCACCATGTGATTGACTGATGTGTTTCATGAACATCTGCTGGTTGTGTGTGTGTATGTGTGGGTGTCTTTGCTTACATGCATGTGTGTGCACATGCTTGTTTGTGTATAGTGATGTATGCGTGTTTATGTATGCATAACATTTTACTGTCAATGCAACGAACACCTGACTGGGAGGGGCAAGCACCAGTCTGCGATATCATTATCAGTATTATCAAGACTTGTAATCTGTTTTACATTTTATCATTATCAGTATTATCAAGACTTGTAATCTGTTTTACATTTTATCATTATCAGTATTATCAAGACTTGTAATCTGTTTTACATTTTATCATTATCAGTATTATCAAGACTTGTAGTCTGTTTTACATTTTACTCTTTATTTTATAGCGATCTTTTTTTCACTGTTTGCCTTCTTGTTTGAAAACAACATGTCATTTGTTTGAATATTTATATAACTGCTTACATCAACCTTTGAAAATCAGTTGAAAATTAGTCCATGAATATAAGAATACATCAATCACTTCAAGATAAAATTCTCATTATTTTTGAATGTTTGATGATTGGAATACATTTGTTTTTTCATCAAAGATGTTATCGTTTTAATTTCAATCATGGACACCTGCAATATCTAAAAACCCAGTTATCTGTTAGTTAACAGGCATTTCTATATCAATTTAATCCTACTCTGATATTACATACTGAACAGTTTCTTGACACACACAGACATACAACACACACACAGACACACACACACACACACAGATGACACAGTCACTCACACACACACACATGCACACACACACAGATGACACAGTCAATCACACACAAGACACACACACACAGGGCACACACACACAAAGAAGACACACACACATACAAACAGCATACAACTTTACACACACACACACACAAAATAGTAAATGAACCCCCTTCCACGCACACACAAACACACACTGAGCAAAATTAGAAAATAAATAAATAAATAAAAAAGGAAAAAAAGAAAGAAAGAAAAAAAAAAGGGCAGGAAGTAAGCTACCTGAGACACTCGTAGGGTCCTGTATCGTCCTTGTTGTGCACCTTGCTCACAGCCTCACATGTCAGTTCCTCCATCTTGCGGGCCATCACACCCTCCTTGTCTGTCACACCCCCACACACACATACACTGTTTGTACAGGTTTTTCAATAGCAAAATCTTTAAACTTTTTAAGGACTTTAACACACCAGAGACCAAAAATTCAAAACTATCACATCAGGAACGCGTGTAAAAGGCAAGGTGTTTTGAGTGCTGACTTATGCCACTTGCATGAATCATCATCTGCTACAAAGATGAGAACTGCATTTCTGATCAGGGAAAAAATCCTTTCAGGATCAAGTTTTTTATTTCTTTTTCAAGGCATATAAAATGTCTTGTGTGCTGATCATACTTGTAACTAAAAATGTTTCTGTGCAAATAAAAATGTCTGTGCGTTGATCATGCATTAAAAAAAACAACCCCAAACTATTTGAACATATGTTTGTAACTTCATTATACATGTAAACAAGAATTAATGTCCATAAGTGTAACTGAAAAAAATCCAAGTTAATAAAAAAAATATATGACAAGTGTATTTTTGTGCTGATAATGGAAGACTATCCATTTATCTGTGTGTGTGTGTGTGTGTGTGTGTGTGTGTGTGTGTGTGTGTGTGTGTGTGTGTGTTTGTGGTGTAATGTAATGTACTGTAGTGTTGTGTGGTGTGGCTTGTGTGTGTGTGTGTGTGTGTATGTGTGTGTGTGTGTGTGTGTGTGTGTGTGCTCTGTGTGTGTGTGTGTGTGTGTGTGTGTGTGTGTGTGTGTGTGTGTGTGTGTGTTTGTGGTGTAATGTAATGTACTGTAGTGTTGTGTGGTGTGGCTTGTGTGTGTGTGTGTGTGTGTGTGTGTGTGTGTGTGTGTGTGTGTGTGTGTGTGTGTGTGTGTGTGCTCTGTGTGTGTGTGTGTGTGTGTGTGTGTGTGTGTGTGTGTGTGTGTTCTCTGTGTGTGTGTGTGTGTGTGTGTGTGCAAACCTGTGAGTGCCAACATCCATGACTGCATGCCAATGCATGTCTGTCTGAACAGGTGTGTCATCACAGGCAGATGGCACAGGCTACACATTTCAAAGATACACAAAGAAAAAAAAAATCTAAAAAATACAGACTTCCCTCAAGAAGGTACCTCCGATAAATAGGCAACAATAAAAAGGATTTTACACCCATCACCTCAGGAAATACAGCAGAATTAGTGTAAACGATTTCAACCATGGAAACATGCTTGACAAGGACTTCCCTAACAGAACAAGCAGTCAGCCCATAGAAACAAATCTCAGTATTACCCTACAAACATCATTCAAACACAAAACAGAGTGTGACTGAGAGAGAGACAGAGACAGAGAGAGAGAGAAAGAGACAGAGAGAGAGAGAGGGTGGTGGTGGTTGTGAGAATCAGATGGGGGTTCAGATTAAGGCAGGTGTAAGTCAGAATAAAGAGGGTAATTGTATTTTTCCAACTCCCAAGACACTATATCAGGTATGCATACTCAAGGTTCTACAGTGAGTGAATGTACATTTTTGTTGTTGTTGGTTATCCAAGCACTTTAGTATGAACTGTAACCCTACAATCCATCAACAGTAGTTGTTATCTGGGAAGAAGACTAAAAATTCTGAGACAGTTAATGAACACTATAACCCAAATCCCAGTCCCAGAAATGAGATAATGTACACAGTGATTTCTACCTGTTGGTCTTTCATCTGAAGAAAAAAGTTACATGTCCACCATATTAGCTTAAAATACTACAGACTGTAATGCACAGTAGTAAAGCAGATCATGAAATCTGCCAGTTCATTCATTAGTGCAAAGAATCTACAACTAGTATGGTGGAATACAAACTGCCATCCAGTCTGCAAATCTCAAGATGAATTAATTTTGCCAGGCATACCCTTGGCTATGTTACAGGCTATTTGTTAATGAGCATGGCTGTTCATGGTGTGTGGCATTAGAGCATGAGCTGGAAGAGTCGAATGTGTACAGTGCACTGAGCTGTATCACGCAAAATTATCTGCTGCATGAAAATGATTGCTGACGATCAGTTTCTTCCCAGGCCCCTCACTCCAGCCACTGGTATGGCTGAAACTGAATGGAACACTCCTCAGCAATGTACAGTCTCTGAGCTGTGTACAGCTGTACAGTGGTACCATACACAAACCGGGAGTTTTTACTTTCCCTTCCACTTGGCCTGGAGTGGTTGTCTGGATGCTAGTCTTTCAGATGAGATGATAAACAGAGGTCCTGAGTGCAGCATGCACTTACTGCATGTAAAAGAACTCATGGCAAAAAAATGAGTCATCCCTGACAAATTTCTAAAAAAAAATCTTTTTTCATTGGAAAACCAAAACAACACTTGCAGAACGAAAAAAAAAGGAAAGAAAGGGTAGCAAGAAATGTGGTGACACGCCCTCTCTGTGGGAAGAGCAGCCTGATTTTCACTGTTGTGATAAAAAAAGTACTAAAATACACTACATTAAATGGGGTGTGTGTGCATGTGTGTGTAAGACAGGGACAAAAGTGTAAAGGAAAGAGAGAGAGGGAGAAGGGACAGGAGAAGAGAGAGGGAGGAAGAAATGGCAGATGGGAAGGAATGAAAACGAGAGCAAGAATAGTGAAGGGCGAACAGGCTGCACAGAAGAAAGACAATGAAAGAAAGGGAGAACAAGAGAGAAGGTAGGCAGATGGAGTGACAGAGAGATGCAGGTGGCAATGAAAGACAGAGAGAGAGGGGGGGGAACGGGAGCAATGGGCAAAAATATCTGGAGCAATAGAGACTGGAAGGGAAACAAAAACAAAAAAATATATTAAAAAAAAAAGTAAAAGAGGAAGAGATTGGAAAATGTGTCAAAAGTACATCTGAACACAATCCAGTCTTCATGCTTGTGTTTGTACACACATTCACTTTGTCAGTTCATTCAACATAAGCCGGTTTTTTGTTGTTGTTTTTTTTTTTTTCAACAGAGAACTCCCAAAGTCTATCTCTGCAGACACATTCCTTGCGGCTATACAAGTCTCCTTTTCACAGGTCTGACAGACTCATGCAGGAGCTACCAACCAGAAAGCTCAAGCAAGGAAACGGATGCACAATATACAGCCCATCAGTCTAACTCGTCTATAGCCAAAAGCCATGGGCATGAAGAATAACAAACACAATAACTATGTACAACAATTCTTAGATTCAGGCCGTTAACTGATGCATGAAAATGCTTGTTAACATACTTATGCTGTGGAGAACAGTGTACGCTGGATCAGATGCATTCTCTATGAGAAAAGCAAGAGAATCAAGCAATTACCAACCCTTTAACTTCTCCAGTTCCGTAAGTTTTCCTCCTACATGACAAAGCCACATTTTGGTTTAAATCTGTGTGGTAATGAACGCGGAAATGTGCATGTGTTTGCAATAATAATAATAATAAAACATATATCGCATTACGTCCAAAATGTGTACATACACAAATGCTTATGCTGGGCTGGATTTCTTTGTGAAAGCATGTGTAAATACATTCATGTACTTCTGCAAGAAAGCACATGCAAATTTATGTATATGTACATGTATGCATCCACTCATATGTGCATGCACATGTGTGTATTATGTGTACAGATATGTGTGACTGTATAGCTTTCTGGGACCATCACACATGTGTGTATTATGTGTACAGATATGTGTGACTGTATAGCTTTCTGGGACCATCACACATGTGTGTATTATGTGTACAGATATGTGTGACTGTATAGCTTTCTGGGACCATCACACATGTGTGTATTATGTGTACAGATATGTGTGACTGTATAGCTTTCTGGGACCATCACACATGTGTGTATTATGTGTACAGATATGTGTGACTGTATAGCTTTCTGGGACCATCACACTCACACTCTATTGTTTTGCTAGCAATGTTGACGACTTTTCCCATTTCTAATTCAGGCACTTTGAGAAAGATTAAGATGGAAAGACAACAGTACAGTTTTGATCCATTTTTGCTTTTTTTCTGAAAACAAGGCAAATAAGTTACTGAGTTCATACATTTCACAAAGTGGAAGAACTATAGATCTTTTTTTCTTTTTTTTTTTTTCCAACTCAGAGAGAGTGAGAAAATCAAACTACATAGCTACTTACCTGCCAACACTTTGTTTTGCAACAATGATTAATTGCTTTGTATTTAAAGATTAAAATGCTCCAACATCAAACAAACTGATAAACATTAAACTGGAAAATGAAAATAAAAACAGCATACACACCAAAAATGCAAAAGAATGAAATAAAAGCAAACAAACACACCAAATATATAAAAGAACAAACCAAAATCATCACAGTCCACTAAACTGTAATTTGAAACAGACGGCCATCCTGAACTTATACTGTTGACCATGAACTTGTGCACAGGCTTGTTCGTTTATGGTAAATGGCACTTCAGTGATATGTTTTTATTGATAAAATGCTTCTTGAACTTGTGCTGGTACTGTGAGCATGTGTGTATGTGCATTTGTTTGCATGTTTGTGTGTGCACTGCTTTTTTGTGTATGGTGTGTCATACTTCCAGCATATATTTTTACTACTATTGTATGTTTTACATTTATTTGCTTATTTATCATCATTGTTGTCTTATTTATTTATTTATTATTATTATTTTATTATTATTATCATTACTACTACCCTTTTTTATATCATAATTATTATTTATTTATTTATTTATTTATGTAAGCTTATCTATTATTTATTCACCTTTTTTTTTTCTCAAGGCCTGACTAAGCGCATTGGGTTCTGCTGCTGGTCAGGCATCTGCTTGGCAGATGTGGTGTAGCGTATATGGATTTGTCCGAACGCAGTGACGCCTCCTTGACCTACTGAAACTGAAACTGTATGTTGGTTTACCATACTACAAAAAAAACACACAAAAAAAGTGTACCTGTCATGACGGAGGCCTGGTTCATGGCGCCCTGTGACACAGTCTGCAGGATGTCAGCCACACGCATCACATTGTGGCAACAGTCCATCAGCAGGTCATGGATCTGTCACACAGCAACACAGAAATACCTTGTCACAACACTATAAATAATAGAAAAAAAAAAGGTCAAGGCATTTCTAAAGTGAAGACTCCCAAATGTATGTCAGAACAGTAACTTGCCTCTTTCTTTGACTCAGTCTCACACCGCTCCCTCCCCCACCCACTCTCTGCCATATTTCATTCACTGTGTAGTGTGATGTGTCATTATTTACCTCTTTAGAAAAGCGTAGTGGAGTTGTAGTGTGATGTGTCATTATTTACCTCTTTAGAAAAGCCAAGTGGCGTTGTAGTGTGATGTGTCATTATTTACCTCTTTAGAAAAGCGAAGTGGCGTTGCAGTGTGATGTGTCATTATTTACCTCTTTAGAAAAGCCAAGTGGCGTTGCAGTGTGATGTGTCATTATTTACCTCTTTAGAAAAGCGAAGTGGCGTTGCGATGGCAGATCCCTCTTGTGGCAGACGGCGCTTGATCTGAATGGAAAAAACACATCAGGGGTTACTCTGATGAAACACAATCAAAGAAATGAACAAGACAATAAGAACTGAAAAGACGGCAGGTGTTCCTCTTCTTCCTTGGCATGGACTAAATCAAAGCAATGAACATGATGACAAGAACTGACAAAGGAAACCAGGAATTACTCTCCTAAAACCAGATCAATGTAATGGACATAATAGGGACTATCATGTGAGAGAGAGAGAGATAGAGCGAAAGCAAGAAAGAGAGAGGAAAAGACTTGTGGGCAGAGAACAATGCAGTTATCACAATCTATCATAAATGATATGCAGTCATTACAGTATGTGAAAACAATGAAACTAAATGACATGACGCAGTCCGTCAAGTACATCAAAACAGTGAAATTTAAACCAGTCATAACAAATACTTTCTATTGACTATCTACAGCCTAAAAGAACAACATCATTAAATATTGAAAAAACACAATGAATAAGACTGTGCTCATTTTGATACTATTCCCCCATGGGTGGACAGGTAAAACACTCACCTTTCTGGCACACAGGCGAGTGTCGTTGTTGCAGGTCTCCAGGTCTCTCAGCAGGATGGAGAACTCACTTTGCTCCTGACCTGGCTGAACAGGGCAGAGAAAAACATACATCCACATCCATCATCAGTAACAAGACTGGAATGGAATGTGTTCAGTTGAGAGAAACAGGAATTCTTTTTCCCTAAAATCACAGTTAATCTTACATACTAACTGCTGGTACAATGCCATACTGTGATCCAACCACATTTCCCTAATACTTTCTCCCTTCCTCTCTTTCTCTTTCACACACACACACATACTCTCTCTCTCTCTCACTAATACACACACACACACACACACATTCTCTCTTTCACTCACACACACTCTGTCTCTCACACACACACGCACACACACACACACACTCTCTCTCTCTCACTAACACACACACACACACACACACACACATTCTCTTTCACTCATACACACTCTCTCTCACACACACACACACGCACACACACACACACTCTCTCTCTCTCTCACACACACATGCGTTCACATCCACATAATATTTGTAATACAGAGCAGTAATGCAGTGTTTCAAGACTTCAGAGATATGTTAACATATGGCCAGCTGCATGGTAAATCTGCAGTTCTATATGATAGTACTTCAAAGTACAAAGAATATACTATTCAATGATACGAGAAAAAATGAAATACTTCATTCAAAGTACAATGAACATACTTTTCACTAATATGAGATAAAACAAAGTACTTTAAAGTACAACCAACATACCATTCACTGATGTGAGAGGAATAACTTACCAGCAGCAGTATCTTGAGCCTGGTGATGTCAGTGGTGATACAGTCACAGGCACTCAGCACATTGCGCACACCGTCACACATCAGACTGGTGCAGTCCACACGCTCATTGGACAAGTGCACTGAATACAATTGCTGCACACACACACACACACACATTTTCTTAACACTACCAGACTCAGACAGAGATCGTGCGTGGCTAATGAGATCATTTGATGTGTAATATTCCTTCCTGTCCATAAATAGCATGTAAACATGTGATGCATTTTTCGGCATTACAGACACTTGTTGATCAAGCAAGTTAAAAAAAAAAAGAAAAAAAAAAGGTAAATTTGGAAGAGTACAAAAATAATTTTTATCGTGGATTTTTTTCCCTACTGTTATGCAGCACAAAAGTCTGAACATACCTGGAAGAAGCCGATGGATTTCACCAACAGGTCCAAAGAAACTGTTTCATCCAGCTGCAAGCAGAAGAGAGCACCTTTGAAGACATCAACATCAAAATCAGTGCGTGTCATAAGAGACCGTCACACAAATACTTGGCTACAGACGTGTCCCTCTTGCCTGTTTGCAAATACAGCAGGAAGGGTGGCCTTTACATCTGGGTGGATCTTTAAAGGCATTATCCCTGAAGTCTTGACCCTTCCGTTCTTATTCCCAAACCTGTTGTACTTGACTAACCTTTCATTCTGAAATCTCTGTATATAATACTACTATTAATGATGATGATGATAATAATGCACATTTATATAGTGCTAACCCTGCAACTCCAAGCGCATTCAACAATGCATGTGGCACGAATACTGTACAGGAATATAAAATGTATGAAAGAAATAAAATTGCTCAAAAATACTGTTTTAAAAACAGTGTAACATCACTCACAAACCATACACCTCTCCCACCTCCACCCACTCTCCCTCACCTCCCACATACACACATGTATATGCTTGAAGCATGTCCGTTGTTTTTAAATTTTGGTGTTCTTATTCTTTGGTAAACATGGTCACTGAATGACTTATCATATTAGCTCTGAGAGGGGCTCTGCAGCTAGGGAGACTATGTATTGTACGAAATGAATGGCTACACATCCAAACCAAGACAGTATCATGGACATTATGTTTGAGAGAGGTACACTGTTCAAGGAATGGAAAAAAAACAAAAACACTGGCTGGACCAAGGTTTGCAATGTACATGTGTGTGCTTGCATGTGACTAAATGACACAGGAAATAAATGGTGAGTGTCGGAAGGTAGGCAGCCTGCTGTGCAAATGACTGTCTGCAACGTGCTTTGAGTCTGGTCACCAAGCTGGGATAGACATATCAAGAGCAACATGACCACTGACCTGGTCCTTTCTCAGCATGTCAATGTAGTGATCCAGGGATTTCTCATGAGCGCTCATCTCAGGCAGCAGAGTGCCCACCTTGACAAACAGGTCCTCCCCACAGTTGTTCAGGGCACTGGGAACAACACAAGTCATGTTCATTTCAGGAAACCCTGTAGGAGTACATGAAATAATACATGTCATCTTCCCCCTTAACTCTATGACCAGCCATTAGGGTGCCGCACAGAAGAAACTGTTCATCATATTCCTCCTCTGTCAGTTGTGGGTCAAAGCCTGGGTTTCTACAAATGGTTTTCCTGTCCATTAAACAAAGTTGTCAGTCTATAGTCTTCCCCTCTATTTCCATCCATTAACAGTTCATTGGAAGACTGTTTCAGCAATGCTACTGGATCTTGTTATAGGACCATTTAACTAATACAAATATGGAACTCATATGGCATTGTGTTCACAATCAATTTCAATGGACTTAACATTGACTGGTGAGAGATATATTTGGAGGAAAAAACAAAAAATACCTATGCATTATATAATTATATTATAATCAAACAAAATTATACACTAGCTCCAAAACATCACATCTCATTTTGTAACTCATTCTTTTGCAATCCTCTTTTAGTCTTTAGGTGGTAATAATGCCTTTTTTTTTAAAATAATGCCTTTTTTTATAGCACAGTACCAGCCAAAGAGCACATTATCATTGTTGCTTAGGCTCCAACTGACCACATATGGCCTTATAAGAGCTGAGAGCATTCCAGATTTCATACAGAAATCTGTTGTTACACAAAGCATTACAATACAATACAAAACAATACAATATAGTAGCAGCCTAAGTGTGCATGAAGCTGTGACATCTCCAACAGCACAGTTGCTGCCACCGAGTGCCTGAAAGAGTGACATTTCCTCCAGCACAACGTCTGCCCAAGTGTGCATAAACCTGTAACATTTCCTACAGCACAGTAACAACTACAGAGAACATGAAACAGTAACATTTCCTACAGCACAGTAACAACCACAGAAGACATGAAACTGTAACATTTCCTACAGCACAGTAACAACTACAGAGAACATGAAACAGTAACATTTCCTACAGCACAGTAACAACTACAGAGAACATGAAACTGTAACATTTCCTACAGCACAGTAACAACTACAGAGAACATGAAACTGTAACATTTCCTACAGCACAGTAACAACTACAGAGAACATGAAACTGTAACATTTCCTACAGCACAGTAACAACTACAGAGAACATGAAACTGTAACATTTCCTATAGCACAGTAGCAACCACAGAAGACATGAAACTGTAACATTTCCTACAGCACAGTAACAACTACAGAGAACATGAAACTGTAACATTTCCTACAGCACAGTAGCAACCACAGAAGACATGAAACTGTAACATTTCCTACAGCACAACATCTGCCCAAGTGTGCATAAACCTGTAACATTTCCTACAACACAGTAGCAGCCACAGAGAACATGAAACTGTAACATTTCCTACAGAACACTAACAACCACAGAAGACATGAAACTGTAACATTTCCTACAGCACAGTAGCAACCACAGAAGACATGTAACTAACATTTCCTACAGAACACTAACAACCACAGAAGACATGAAACTGTAACATTTCCTACAGCACAGTAGCAACCACAGAAGACATGTAACTAACATTTCCTACAGCAGAGTTTCAGCCACAGAGAACATGAAACTGTAATATTTCCTACCGCACAGTAGCAGCCACGCAGACCATTAAACAGTAACATTTCCTACAGCAAAATTGCAACCGCAGTGAACATGGAACTGTAACATTTCCTACAACAGACTAACAGGTGCAAAGAACATGAAACTGTAACATTTCCTACAACAGACTAACAGGTGCAAAGAACATGAAACTGTAACATTTCCTACAACAGATTAACAGGTGCAAAGAACATGAAACTGTAACATTTCCTACAACAGACTAATAGGTGCAAAGAACATGAAACTGTAACATTTCCTACAACAGACTAACAGGTGCAAAGAACATGAAACTGTAACATTTCCTACAACAGACTAACAGGTGCAAAGAACATGAAACTGTAACATTTCCTACAGCACAGTAGCAGCCACAAAGACCAAGAAGCAGTGACATTTCCCACAACAGACCAGCAGCCCCCACAGAGAACATGAAGCAGTGACATTTCCCACAACAGACTAGCAGCCATAAAGAACATGAAGCAGTGACATTTCCCACAACAGACCAGCAGCCCCCACAGAGAACATGAAGCAATGACATTTCCCACAACAGACTAGCAGCCCCCACAGAGAACATGAAGCAGTGACATTTCCCACAACAGACCAGCAGCCCCCACAGAGAACATGAAGCAGTGACATTTCCCACAACAGACCAGCAGCCACAGAGAACATGAAGCAGTGACATTTCCCACAACAGACCAGCAGCCCACAGAGAACATGAAGCAGTGACATTTCCCACAACAGACCAGCAGCCACAGAGAACATGAAGCAGTGACATTTCCCACAACAGACTAGCAGCCATAAAGAACATGAAGCAGTGACATTTCCCACAACAGACTAGCAGCCACAGAGAGCAAGAAGGGGTGCCTGACCTCTCATACTGGTGCATGGTGGTGTTGAGGGAGGCGAGGTGCAGTACCAGGTGGTGGGCGAAGCTGCACTGCTCTGCCTTGGACCCCTTCAGCACGTGCTCCCTCTCCAGCTTTTCCACCATCTCAAACTGCACATACACAGTTGTTGTCATCAACATCGTCATCATCACTGTATCAATACCATCTGTCACACACATCGTCATCATCACTGTATCAATACCATCTGTCACACACATAGTTGTCATCACCATCATTGCATCAATACCATCTCAAACTGCACACAACACACTTGGCACCACCATTGTCATCATCATCATACCAATACCATGTCACACACACAGTCGTCATCACCATCATCATTTCATCAATACTACCTCACACTGAACACAACACATAAGTCATCACCATCGTCATCATCATCATATCATCTGTCACACACGTCATATCATCATCATCCGTCACATGAATACCATCACTGCTGTAAGCTTTCTTGCATTCGCATGAATGACCAGTATTACCCATGTTCATGCACACACAACCATCATCATAGCTGTTAGTCTGCTGCTGTGCAAGAGGCCTCCAACATCAATAATGGCTCTTGTCTGCTGATTAATGTCAGATCAAAAACTGAATTACACAGGTCAGTTTTTAACTTATGGTCTTTTACAGATGTTCAACTACTTGTTTATTCTTATTGTGCCCAAAATTTCCTGACTCTACCTGCTCTAGAACCTAAAATGACAAAAATGGCTAAAAAATGTAGTCAACATACTCAGTTAGTCTGAGTGAAGCGTGTAAGTGTTGCCTAAGCATAGGTAAATGAATAAAGACAACTGGGTGTAGAGGTTGCCTTGCCAGAGGACTAGCAACAGAGACCAACAGTAACATGGAAGTGTTATGCGCATATGTCTCTTTGCATCCTATGTGAGATGTTGCTGTGTGAACTGACCTTCTCTTTGACCTGTGATGCCAGGAGGTCTGCCTTGTTGATAACCCGAGGCACCATCAACAGCACAGAGAGAGCATCATGGTCACCTGTCGGCAAAAAACACAAACTACTGCAGCACATCTGGGATTGTGCAATAATGTACCTTCATCAACAATGTAAAAACATAACAGCAACAAAGTCAATACAAAATGTCAATCCTGATCAGGCCTTAAGAGCCTGCCACTGGCAAACAAAGAAATTAAGCCAAAATGAAATAAAGAAAATAAATAACTAAGGAAATACCTTAAAACAGAAAAAAAGTACAAAGATACATTGCACTGCAAAACACTTACAGCAAAAAGGACATTTTCCTTCATAAAATTACATTAAATCTAACATACTTACTGTGGCTAAAAGTGCTTCAATCAGCTGTTGCTTACTGCACTTGAGTACCACAGTACTGTATATATAGTAAGAAAGAAATTTTCCTTCCTAAAATTACATTTAATCTAACACTTACCGTGGCCCACAAGTGCAATACGCGACAAGCCGTTTGTAGCTGTCGCTTACTGCACTTGTGAAGCATGAAACAGTATACAGATCATAAGTAACGGACAACACTGGACAGAAACTGACCTCCACGGTTGAGGAAGGCATCCGGCATGAAGGACAGGAGCATCTTGACATGGGACGTGGCCTGAAGCACCTCCAGTTTACGCAGCTCCATGTCGATGGTCTGTGGGACACAGCACAGTACACATCTTTACACATCTCTTATTATTGTAATCATCATTATCATGTGGATGGTCTGTGGGACACAGCACAATACACATCTTTACCTTATTATCGTAATCATCATTATCATGTTGATGGTCTGTGGGACACAGCACAGTACACATCTTTACCTTATTATCGTAATCATCATTATCATGTTGATGGTCTGTGGGACCCAGCACAGTACACATCTTTACCATATTATTGTAATCATCATTATCATGTTGATAGTCTGTGGGACACAGCACAGTACACATCTTTACCTTATTACTGTAATCATCATTATCATGTTGATAGTCTGTGGGACACAGCACAGTACACATCTTTACCTTATTATTGTAATCATCATTATCATGTCGATGGTCTGTGGGACACAGCACAGTACACATCTTTACCTTATTACTGTAATCATCATTATCATGTTGATGGTCTGTGGGACACAGCACAGTACACATCTTTACCTTATTATTGTAATCATCATTATCATGTTGATGGTCTGTGGGACACAGCACAGTACACATCTTTACCATATTATTGTAATCATCATTATCATGTTGATAGTCTGTGGGACACAGCACAGTACACATCTTTACCTTATTACTGTAATCATCATTATCATGTTGATAGTCTGTGGGACACAGCACAGTACACATCTTTACCTCATTATTGTAATCATCATTATCATGTCAATGGTCTGTGGCAGACAGCACAGTACACATCTTTACCTTATTATTGTAATCATCATTATCATGTCGATGGTCTGTGGGAGACAGCACAGTACACATCTTTACCTTATTATTGTAATCATCATTATCATGTTGATGGTCTGTGGGAGACAGCACAATACACATCTTTACCTTATTATTGTAATCATCATTATCATGTTGATGGTCTGTGGGACACAGCACAGTACACATCTTTACCTTATTATTGTAATCATCATTATCATGTTGATGGTCTGTGGGACACAGCACAGTACACATCTTTACCTTATTATTGTAATCATCATTATCATGTTGATGGTCTGTGGGACACAGCACAGTACACATCTTTACCATATTATTGTAATCATCATTATCATGTTGATAGTCTGTGGGACACAGCACAGTACACATCTTTACCTTATTACTGTAATCATCATTATCATGTTGATAGTCTGTGGGACACAGCACAGTACACATCTTTACCTTATTATTGTAATCATCATTATCATGTCGATGGTCTGTGGGACACAGCACAGTACACATCTTTACCTTATTACTGTAATCATCATTATCATGTTGATGGTCTGTGGGACACAGCACAGTACACATCTTTACCTTATTATTGTAATCATCATTATCATGTTGATGGTCTGTGGGACACAGCACAGTACACATCTTTACCATATTATTGTAATCATCATTATCATGTTGATAGTCTGTGGGACACAGCACAGTACACATCTTTACCTTATTACTGTAATCATCATTATCATGTTGATAGTCTGTGGGACACAGCACAGTACACATCTTTACCTCATTATTGTAATCATCATTATCATGTCAATGGTCTGTGGCAGACAGCACAGTACACATCTTTACCTTATTATTGTAATCATCATTATCATGTCGATGGTCTGTGGGAGACAGCACAGTACACATCTTTACCTTATTATTGTAATCATCATTATCATGTTGATGGTCTGTGGGAGACAGCACAATACACATCTTTACCTTATTATTGTAATCATCATTATCATGTTGATGGTCTGTGGGACACAGCACAATACACATCTTTACCTTATTATTGTAATCATCATTATCATGTGATGGTCTGTGGAAGACAGCACAATACACATCTTTACCTTATTATTGTAATCATCATTATCATGTTGATGGTCTGTGGCAGACAGCACAATACACATCTTTACCTTATTATTGTAATCATCATTATCATGTTGATGGTCTGTGGGACACAGCACAATACACATCTTTACACATCTCTTATTATTGTAATCATCATTATCATGTCGATGGTCTGTGGGAGACAGCGCAATACACATCTTTACCTTATTATCGTAATCATCATTATCATGTTGATGGTCTGTGGGACCCAGCACAGTACACATCTTTACCTTATTATCGTAATCATCATTATCATGTTGATGGTCTGTGGGAGACAGCACAATACACATCTTTACCTTATTATTGTAATCATCATTATCATGTTGATGGTCTGTGGGAGACAGCACAATACACATCTTTACACAAGGGGATACCATCTCTTATTATTGTAATCATCATTATCATGTTGATGGTCTGTGGGACACAGCACAATACACATCTTTACACAAGGGGATACCATCTCTTATTATTGTAATCATCATTATCATGTTGATGGTCTGTGGGACACAGCACAATACACATCTTTACACAAGGGGATACCATCTCTTATTATTGTAATCATCATTATCATGTTGATGGTCTGTGGGACAACAGTCATCATTTTACACAGGTGGATACCATCTCTTATTTTTGTCATCATCATTATCTTCTTGATGGTCTGTGGGAGACATCACAGTAAACATTTTACACGGGGGGATACCATCTTTTACTTTTGTCATCATCATTATCTTCTTGATGGTCTGTGGGAGACATCACAGTAAACATTTCACACAGGGGGTCACCATCTTTAATTTTTGTCATCATCATCATCATTACAAGCATATTCATCTACGTTTACTTTTGATTAATTAATTAATTTTTTTTACTCCTTTTCATACTTCACTCTTGATATCAGTTTACCTTTTGGAGGGAGAATTACAGAAGATATGATGCACACAGCATGCTTTTTAATGCAACAAACATGCATTAATGTCACTTAAGTTTATTTACTGTAACATTTGTCTTCTTCAATAATCAAAGTATGGACACAAACAAATTTTTATCAGCTTTAGAACATGTCAGTATTATTGATATCACATATTGTGGGCTCATTTCAGAGTGAGCTAACATTCACAGACAGTCCAGGTGGCTGATTGCATAGCCATCACTAAGAAAATGTAAACCAGCATAAGGCAGCAAACATTACGAATGTTCCAACAAAACCAAACCATTTTTCATCACTGCCAAACTGCCATGCTCTGCAAACTACTCACCTTGGCAAAAGCCTTAGTCTCTGCAAACTTGGCCTTGAAGTCAAACAGTTCAATAGTGGGCGTCTCAGCTCTGCTTTCAGATGCCAGCTGTTTGCTGCGCAGCTCTTTGTTCGCTTCCTGTAAACAAACAACAGGGCGTACACGCTCTTGGTTGGGAGTAACTCATTTCTGTAATACTCCAAAGTTTGTGACTGGGGTCCAGGGGCTGTGTAAATGAAGTTTCAGTTTCAGTTTCAGTAGTTCAAGGAGGCGTCACTGCGATCGGACAAATCCATGTACGCTACACCACATCTGCCAAGCAGATGCCTGACCAGCAGTGTAACCCAACGCACTTTGTCAGGCCTTGAGAAAAAAAGAAGAAAAAAAAGAAGAAAGAAAATAAATAAATAATAAACTAAGTAGATGAAGTGCATGTCTTAAAATCAACATTGAAACTAAGCAAATTAAAGGAAAAAAAACAACAACAAAAAAAGGCAAAATGTCATTAGAGAAATCCATTTAAAACAAATACTCCCACCTATACACACATGTGGAAGCAAAATTATGTTTTTTTAACATTATCATCATTGCTTGTTTTTTTGTTTCTTTGTTGTTTTTTCTTGTTGATTGTCTCATTTACTTGTACCTTCCATTAGAAGCTAAAGCTCTTATCAATCTATAGACTGTAACATACTCAAGGAAAACAAACAAACAAACAACAAAAAAACACATGGACACTGATCTATCAAGACGTACTGGGGTTAGGAGTTTGGATAACACACTTCACTATGTGTCTGCTGGCACAAATCACAAATGTGCACATACTTCTTCACCTTGATTGGTCAACAACAAATGATAACAAACACATAGAGGAAACTCATGCAGAAATTTCGTACAAATTGATCAGCGACTTTTCACAATCACCACGATCACACACATACAAGTAGAACGGCAAAAACATTCATTAAAAAAAATTATTTAATTAAAAAAAAAAAAAAATTAAATAAAACAGTTTGTCCACTTTTTTTCTGAAATTTATGAACTGGATCAGAAAAGAATATTGTGAGAAATTTTATTGGTTTCTTGATAAAATGACTGTAAAGTAAATCCATTAAAAAATGTTTTTAAAAAAATCATATCAGCCTATTCAAGGAGATGGCAAATGCAAATGCATCTTGAATTAGCACCCAAATCTGATATCCCTTTCAAGAAAATTGATAACAATATACTTGATGAGCTATCTATTTTTCTTATTATGCTTAAAATTAAGGAGGCGTCACTGCTTTCGGACAAATCCATATACACTACACCACATCTGCCAAGCAGATGCCTGACCAGCAGTGTAACCCAACGCGCTTTGTCAGGCCTTGAGAAAAAAAAAAGAAAGATAAATAAATGACTAAATATTAATAATACAATTAAAAAATAACTAAATAACTAAATAATAATAATATAATTAAAAAATAACTAACTAAATAATAATAATAATAATGATGATAATAAAATAAATAAATAGATAAATAAATAAATAAAATAAATAAATAAATAAAAAAGACAACAATGATGATAAATAAGCAAATAAAGGAAAAGGAAGAAAGAAACAAGAGGAGTATCAAAACAACAACAACAACAACTAAACCACTGTTCATGACGAGACAAATCTCAGGATACATACAGTAGAAAGTCTCCTTCACTCAGAATAAAAAGTTTCATCACATTTGCATACTTCAGTAGCCTTCCACCACCTCCATCAGCAAAACTAAAAGAAGAAAACTGATACAGGCTGTGAGTGTACTCCACTTTGATCGGCCGCTTGTGGCCAGGCAACGTAAACGCAGCCATGAACTTAGTTCACTCACAGTCTGTCCACCCTAACACTTTCCTGTATCAGTTTTACGGATGAAAGTGATGAGAGACCACCAAAATATAATTTACAAGTTAAGTTGAAATTTTTCATTTTGAGTGAAGGAAACTTTATACACTGGAGCGATGGGCGCAACAGCTGCATGGTTAAAGCATCGGACTTTCAATCTGAGGGTCCTGGGTTCGAATCTCAGTAACGGTGCCTGGTGGGTAATAGGTGGAGATTTTTCTGATCACCCAGGTCAACATATGTGCAGACCTGCTTGTGCCTGAACCCCCTTCGTGTGTATACGCAAGCAGAAGATCAAATACGCATGTTAAAGATCCTGTAATCCATGTCAGCGTTTGGTGGGTTATGGAAACAAGAACATGGTGGGGTAAAACGGGTCATACACGTAAAAGCCCACTTGTGTACATACAAGTGAACGGGGGAGTTGCAGCCCATGATTGAAGAAGAAGAAGAAGAAGAAGAAGAAATGCTGGAGCTCCTGGAAATAATGAAGTACATGCAACAGCATTTACCTGGAGCTGCGCCACAAGCCCACGGAACTTGTTCAGTGTTGTCTCATAGTCAGCCACCGTTTCCTGCATGGCATCCATCCTTCTCTGGTTCTGTCACATCAGACCGGTACCACATTTACAGGATGCCAATGTCCTGTTAATATTCCTTATTCAAGTAAACTTAATTTTTCACAATACTCATGTTTTTATATAATGTATGGTTACATACAACAAATGTACCCAAAATTTTCAAAGCATTTGACACAGATGGTAATGATGGATTTTTGATATATTGAAAACTTCATCATAAGTGAAGTCAATGGTCTACTTAAGTCTTAGTACTGAAACAAGGTAAAACAATTGAAAATAAAAAGATCACCAAAGTGCTGGATACAGGAATCCATATGATACACTCCCACCCATGGGTCTAAATATCAAGTGTATCTGCTCTGAAGTGCACTTTGTAAAAATCAGAAGAAGATAACAGAGTACTTGTACTTGAGAAGTCCAGATCATAAGCTTTGACAAATAATGAAGTACATCACATTAACACACACACACACACTCACACACACACACACACACACACACACACACACACACACAAAACACTCATCTAAGAACATCCCACTCTATAGGTTAATCTCCCCCCTCCCCACCCCACATACAACACACTCATCTAAGAACATCCAACTGTTACACTCTAGAGATGTTGCCGACACATGCACACATGCTGATGCGCATGCATACACACACACACACACACACACTAACATATAACTTCAGTCTAATGATATCTCAGTATCAGTATCCATAAGACAATGATATCTCAGTATCAGTATCCATAAGACAATGATATCTCAGTATCAGTATCCATAAGACAATGATATCTCAGTGTCAGTATCCATAAGACAATGATATCTCAGTGTCAGTATCCATAAGACAATGATATCTCAGTATCAGTATCCATAAGACAATGATATCTCAGTGTCAGTATCCATAAGACAATGATATCTCAGTATCAGTATCCATAAGACAATGATATCTCAGTGTCAGTATCCATAAGACAATGATATCTCAGTGTCAGTATCCATAAGACAATGATATCTCCGTATCAGTATCCATAAGGCCTACCTCACTGAGACGCACTAAAGCGTTGTCTCTCTCTTCCCGAAGCTCCAGTTCTGTTTCTCGTGCATTTTCCTGGAGTTCTTCATTCATCTCATTCAGTGCTTCCTAGTACAGCAAGACAGAAAACACATAACTGAATAAGAAACTGAAATGATTCTTAGAATGAATACTTTATAACTGCTACACGGGTATATGAACGCTGAAATGAAAAGACATAAATCATCATGCACAAAAACACACAGAATAACAAATGCATTTTTCTGCATATTTTTGTGTACATCATCAACAACAACAACAACAAAAAGGTTTTTGTGATCTACAGAATGGAAAGAAGAGATGAGGGGAGTTAAAGAAAACAATGAAAGAGAAAAATAAGACAAATGCAAATAGAGACAGAAAGAGAGAATTGTGCTGAGGGAACCAAGAGAGCAAGAAAATGTATTACAGAAAAAAGATTGCAGACTGAAATCATGCACAAATAAAACATTTTTTTTAAAATCCAAAATAAACCAATCCAACCAATCATTCAAAACAAATTCATAACCAGATCATTCTTTACTCTTTCAAATCCCACCCTATATGCATGCAAATGAACCAACCCCCCCCCCCCTCCCCCACAAAATAAAAACCACCAAAAACAAAACAAAACAAACAAAAAAAACACAAAAAAAATACATGATCAAGCAAACAACTAATTGTATGCAGTGAACAGAGAAATATATGGGAGGATGTAGGTTTGAGCCTCATCTGAGGTGAACTTTTTCATCCTGTGGCCACCTCAATGGTCTCTAATGGGAGGACTGGGATCACACAGTCCGGGGTCTTCAACATCATGGATTTGTCTTAGGGAGTGTTGCTCATATTTCCTGACCAATACTGTATGTCTGTATCTCTCAACCTGGTTGATACCAGGATATATTATTACAAGAGTACAGCCCTCCCAAGTAATCTCAAACCTAAATGGATCCCCACAGCAGCACTGACATCACCTCATAATCATCAATCATCGTAATATAGAAAAAGTGTCAAATTGTGGATCACAAAAAACAAAAAAACAACACCACCAAAAAAAGAAGAAAAGATAACAAAAGAGATTACCAGGTCATTCTTCTCCTCCTCCATGGCTTCAATCTTCTCCTCCAGCTGCAGGTTTCTCTCTGTCAGCTTCTCCACCATCTCCTCTGCTCCCAAAGCCGCATCCACCTGTGACAGAAGCAACAGCATCAGTCCTTGCAATTCATTCATTTTTCTGACATTCCAATAATAAAAGCTTTCCACACAGGTTTCTATGTGCAGTCTCTCATCTCTCAACAAGAAGTGTATGTACACTGTCATACAATGTTGAAGTAACAATGCAGTATTTGACACTAATGTGATTACCACTGTCTTCTGACTTATCTTTGTGCCGGTCTGACCAAGCCTCAAAAAAAACCTTCAAGAAAAACAGGCACTTGTGAACATGGCTGTTTTACAGGCCTGAATGAAGTTCAATCAGAATGGATTTCTTCTACAGAATGTTGCCAGAGGACAACATTTTTTTTTTTTTTTTTTTTTTTGCTGCCCCATCATCTGCACCATTTCAGTGACATTACTCCCACGCCGCTCATTTAGATTCCCCCATACACGCCCACACCCGGGTTCGTCCGTCACAGTTCCAGCGTCACCAGTCCCCAGGGAACCATCAATGTTAGGTCGCCAGGAGGCCACACACCAGAGGAGACCCTGCACTGCTGCTGAGTCACTTCGGTAGTGTTCAGTGGTGCCTGTTCTGATTCAACGTACTTAGGACACCACCTACTAATCCCCCTACTAACGACAATAATGGCTTAGTTTCGAAGCCACACTGAGTGAGTGTCCCTCCCAGTGTGGAGACTGACATCACGTCCCTCAAACAACAGTCCACCATGAATCTGCCGACACTGAAGACACTGACAGGACTCACCCCAAGCACGAAGTGGAGGGGCATCGAAACGGAGGTCACCATGAGAGCAGGGCATAAAAGGCCACAGACTTTGAGATTGTTTTGTTTATATTGATGATGATGAAGGAGGAGGAGGATAACGATGATGATGATGATGTTGCTATGGAGGTCCATTTTGGTTTGGGACTGCGTGACAAGGCTGTACTCTACGCTTCCTGTCATAATGATATCCCAGTGTTAACCAGGCCCGAGAGATACAGACACTTGCAGTGTTGGTCAGGTAATTAGAGTAACACACCTAGATATTACATCCTTGAAGTGGATGACACTCGACTGTGTGGTCCCAGTCTCCCATTTAAGCCCACAGCACACTCAACTCTGGGTAGGAGCCGGCCACGGGCCGAAAAACCCACCTCCACTGGGATTCGAACCCGTGTCCTCCCAGCCGTCAGTCTGTGACGCTAACCACTTCACCACGGCGGCTGGTAGAGGACAACACTTTTGTTGCCATAGTTTCTTTTTCAGGGTGCCACCCTTCAAACTGCCAACCAGGACTCCCCCACTACAACAATCAAAACAGGGGGCCTCCCCCCTTGTGGATCATCGCCGCTGAGACAGGAAGGCCTTTGTGAGGATTAGCCTTAAAAAAAAAAAAAAAAAGACTATCTCTGAAAGACATCTGCCATGAAAAACTTGACCTTAAGGGCTACTTGCCGATAGATCGTTAAACTACACACACACACACACACAAAAAAAAAGTTAAATAAAATTTTAAAAAGCACAAAACATGCACTCACACGTGCACACACTTGCCCATGTGCACACACAAAAAGCACACACACACACGCTCACACACAGTAAACACCCACCACCCACAGGCGAACACACTGCACGATGATTTCAAAAGAAGAAGAAAACATAAAAAGATGGAGTGGGTGGGAGGAGGCAGATAAACAGACAACCACACTTTGTCACATTTTGAACAGGCAGGTCTTCAAATTTGTTCTGAAAGAGGACAGAGTTGGTAACTCAGTGATGGAGATCCACAGGACGAGAACTCATGGATGTGTTGAAGTGACTGACCAGACGGGCGCAATAGCCGAGTGGTTAAAGCGTTGGACTGTCAAATCTGAGGGTCCTGGGTTCGAATCACGGTGACGGCGCCTGGTGGGTAAAGGGTGGAGATTTTTACGATCTCCCAGGCCAACATATGTGTGTGTATATGCAAGCAGAAGATCAAATACGCATGTTAAAGATCCTGTAATCCATGTCAGCGTTTGGTGGGTTATGGAAACAAGAACATACCCTGCATGCACACCCCCGAAAATGGAGTATGGCTGCCTACATGGCGGGGTAAAAATGGTCATACACGTAAAGGCCCACTCGTGTGCATACGAGTGAACGTGGGAGTTGCAGCCCACGAACGCAGAAGAAGAAGAAGAAGTGACTGACCTGTTCCTTCAGCTCTATGATCTGATTCTCCAGCTCCGACACCTGGCCAGACAGACGCTCCTTGTCACGCTGCAGATTGGTGATGTCCCCTTGCTGCTTGTCACAGCGCTTTTCCAACTGCTGCCGCTCGTGCTTCTCCGAGGTCAGCAGGTCCCGCATTCTGTGGAACCAACAAGTGTTGTATGATAGCAAGAACTCTGCTGTATTTTGTATGGGGACACATGAATTGTATTGTATTGTATTGTATTGTATTGTATTGTACTGTACTGTATTCTAATGCATTGTATTGCAATGTATTGTATTACTTTTTTGTCACAACAGATTTCTCTGTGTAAAATTCAGGCTGCTGTCGCTATAGTGCAGCACCACTCTTATTTATTAAAATTTCATATTTGTAGACATTCAACCATCAAAGTGGAATTTTTACAAAATTTTGCAAGGGACAATTATAGCCCTTTTGTTGCCATGGGTTATGTATGTGTGCAAAATGCACGCTGCACACAGAACCTTGATTTAATCAGTCAGATGCTTTACCACTAGACCACCACTCCACATAAGTACACTTTTTTTCCTTATACTTTTCCTCTGACACATAATATGAACACTTTTTTACACTAATATTCACATGCATTCCCTTTCCATTATCCACGACTTTACTCCTTTCCGCCTAAAAACACTTATAGTGAATAGACGTGAAACTGAAGATGAAAACACAAAGAAAGTAAGCTAAGATGGGCAACAAAGATCAATCTGAATCTCTAGAGCAAAACACAGATACAGGGAGGGAGAGTGGGGGTGGGGAGGAGTTAGAGACCCACTTCCTCCTCCTCCACTCCTTCCCCTGTTGTTCAGACCAGGGTGCAACTCGCAATATCAGAGCTCTGCCCATTGGTTGAGACAGAGGATTTATCAGAAGGGAAATCCCTGTGTATTCCCATTGTGTGTGTGTGTATGTGTGTGCACGTGTGTTGGAGGGGAGAGGATTATTGTGTGTGTGGGGATGGGGGGTTGGGGGTTGGGGGAGTGTGGGGGGGGGGGGGGATGGAGAGGATTTCTTTTTGTGCTATTTTTATCTGTACTCTCTTTATCATCATTTTATTGTCTGATCATGTGCTTCTCTGCCTTACTTTTTTGTCTGTTTATCTCTGTCACTGTCATACGTGTAGAAACACACACACGCTCTTACTTTCTCCCTCCCTCACTCTCTCTGTGTGTGCCTCACAGACACACACACACGAGTATCAGTATCAGTAGCTCAAGGAGGCGTCACTGCGTTCGGTCAAATCCATATACACTACACCACATCTGCCAAGCAGATGCCTGACCAGCAGCATAACCCAACGCGCTTAGTCAGGCCCTGAGAAAAAAACCAAAACAAACAAACCAAAAAACAAACCAAAAAAACAAACAAAAAAAACAACAACAACAACAACAACAACAAAAAACACAAAAAAAACCCCAGATAAATACATAAAAATACTACTACTAATAATAATATTCATAAGGTGCAAAATCTTGATGAAGTCAACTGTGAGCGCAAACATAAGTACACTAAGTTAAGTTGGAATGACACTGGCCAAGGTCAAGGATTTATTCCTGAAAAAGAAAAGAACCCATCCAGAAAAAAGTGAAACGAAAAATGAGAAATCAATGACAGAGAACATGTGTATTTCTCTTCCTTCCACATGTGCATCATTATACACAAGTGTGCACAATCCCAGTGACAACAACCTTGAAAAGTAATGAGTCCTGTGAGCCAAATTTCGACAAGTGTGTTCAAGAGCATATCTAACCCTGTTCTGGACATTTAAGTAAAGCTTTATTCATAATTACAGTTTTTTGTTCTAATTTCATCATAACATCTTGCCATACTGAAAGAAACAGTGACTGCACACAGATTTATGTTTTACTGTAGCATTCAACACAGAAAAAGTGATTTCATGAACTCCCTTTTTGAAACACTCACACAGTGAATTCAAGAACTCTCTTATCTTTGTTGCTTAAAGCTAGTTACATGAATGGACCAGTATGGCAGAAAATAATAAAAGAAGAGACAACAGAAAGAAAAGAAACAGGCCACAGAGCAACAGAAAAGAGGAAATTTCTAGCACAGAATTTTCAGTAGGCATGGAAACTATACAGAAAGAGCCCCTGCCAATCCCCATGGGGAAATTAATTTCCCTACAAATTGTTGCTAAGATGTTGCAGTTGTGTCAAAAACAAAAGAGAAGAACAAACAAACAAACAAGCCCTCCCACAACAACAACAGCAACATACTTAACAAGTCCTTCTTTCATCCTTTCATTCTGCTGCTCCAGCTGTTTCATTTCGAACGTGGCTGCAACCCCTTCTGAGCCTGCACAAAGGTACACAGTCATGCTGGTCATGGGACTGCATCAAGACACCAAGGCATGCTGATCACAGGACTGCAACAAAGTTGTGCCAGACATTGGCTGACAGAAGCTATTCATCTGACTGAAAGTGGCACACATGTATGTGAATGGTTCAGGAATTTCTAATATTGAGGATACACTCCATCCTGAAAAACTGATCAAATGATATGGAAGAAAAATAAAACACAGTGGATATGCATCACAAACACAATGAATATGCATCACAAACATAATGAATATCCAGAGGGCATTATGGAGTGGGTGGAGAACAACCATGCAAACAATGACAGAAGATGGATGGTGATTAGGCATGCATAAAAAACACATAGGATAGCTGGAGATTTTTCACTATTCACCAGCTGTGCTAAATAGGTGGAGATTTTTAACTGTTCACCAACTGTCCTAGGTGGGTGGAAACATTTATTATTCAACAATTGACGACTCATGCAACACATGACATATCTCTACAGAATCTGCACACCCATTTACTGATTTGCCAATGACTCTGATGAATGTGGCAGTGGTTATAGTGCTGTACTTTCAAACTGAAGGTCCTGGGTTTGAATCCTTTCAGCAGCCATGGTGGGTGAAGAAAAGTTTTTCTGACCTTTCAGGTCAACAGATGTGCAGACCTGCTAGTGTCTAGATCCCTTCATATCTGTACACATGAGGAAGATGAAATACACTAAATAAAGATCATGTGATCCACGTCAGCATCAGGTAGGTTGTGCAAACAAAAGCTTACCATATATGCACACCTCAGAAAATTGAGTAATTTTGCCTTTAACATTGGAGTAAAAAATGGCCATACATGTAAAAGCCCACTTGCATATATAACTAAATAGCTTCAACCCCAAACACAGAAGAAGCTATGAACTCTCATGTAATGATATTTTGTTGTTATCATAAAGAAAAAAATCTGACACACACAAAAAAAGTACATGAGCGTGTGCATGTTTGTGTGAACAAGTTTATGGTAGTGTACACAGGCGTGAGTGTTTGCACTTGTGTATGTGTGTACAACTGTGTATGAATGTGTGTATGTTTCTTTGTGTGTGAACATATCAAAGTGCATGTGTAAGTGTTAAAAAATGATAGCACATCTGCGTAAACCTGTACAGGGGGAGAAAAAACAACGATACTGGATCTTACCACGCTTTCCAATCGCAAGACCTAGAAAAAGAACAAGGACCTGCTAATGGCAGATCATTTAACCTGCTTCAGTCTAACCAAATCAAGATCTAGAATACAAATCATACTTGTGCTCTGTGAGTACATAGTGTCTTTCTTGTCTCTCTCATATTTACTTAACATGCACACATACCAATACTCACATTTATTTTCATTAAACTTGTATAACAATAGTGTAATGGAAAATTTCTGACAAATAATTCTGTCATACTGACATATGTGCAGCAAACGCACACAGCTGAATACTTATTTTCACAAATAAATGCTTTTTTTTTTTGATGATACCTCTGTTATGCAAATAGATGACATTTGTATCCTTTTAATGATGACAATGGCATGCATATTGTAGTTAACATGAATCATGGAACACAAACTGTAGTTAACATATATGGAACACAACTGCAGTCAACATCAATCATGGAATACAAACTGCAGTCAACGTAAATCATGGAACACACATTATTGTCAACATACAATTTTGAACAAAAACTGAAGTCAACATATATGGAACACAACTGCAGTCAACATCAATCATGGAACATAACTGCAGTCAACATAAATATTGTGACAAACACTGTAGTCAACATATGGTTTGGAACACAAACTGTAGTCAACATAAATCATGGAAAACCAACTGTGGTCAACATAAATCATGGAACGCAAACCGTAGTCAACATAAATTATGGAACACAAACTGTCAACATAAATCATGGGAAAAACACTATAGTCAACCTGAATGATGGAACACAAAACTGCCGTCAACATACGTTATGACTCACACACACAAACATACATTATGACTCACACACACACACCTTTTTCACTGATTTCTCCACGCAGCAGTTCCAGTTCAAGAGAGAGTTCTTCCATTTTCTCCTTGCAGGAGTCCAGCTCTTGCTGCAGACTCTCTGCCTGAAATCATATCACCACACCCAGGTCAGTGCATCTGACTGAACAGCACAAGCCATGTGTGGATGTGTGTGTGTGTGTGTGCTGTGCTGTGTGTGTGTGTGTGTGTGTGTGTGTGTGTGTGTGCGTGCGTGCGTGCGCGGCATGTCATTTTTAGTAATCTATACCCTTTTTTTGTTGGATGTTTTCATTTGTTAATATTGTTGTGCAATACCCTATTGTCTTAACATGAGTATGTGTGTGGGGGGGTTAGTATATAGTCAGCTATTGGGAATTCTTATTTGACTAGTTTTAATCTCTTATGTTGCGCATGATTTTATGCCAGTGTTTACAATGAGCCTGTGATTGCACAACTTAATTTCCATGTGGATTAATAAAGTGTTTTTGATTTGATCGATTGATTTGATGAACACATGGTCATTAACAAGCACAAACACGGGACCGGACATAAGTATCATCAGCCTGGCTGCTGCTGACAGGTATGTTCGTCAGTGAAGGGCTGCCTGAGATAAGACTGAGGTTACAGGTCAGGATGTTGGTCACTATTCTTTATTTGGACTCCTTTGACTTGGAACTGGATTTTCTTTGTTCACCAAACAAAATTTCATCACTTTAAAGTACAAACGAAGTTGTTACTGCACTTCAAATTAACTCCCACACTTATTTCATTGCACCAAGGTCCAGCATTCAAGTGGTTAAACAGTGCAAATGGAAAACAAACATCACTGATACATTGCTTTCACTGTATTTAAACTACTAATAAAATGCACCTGTGATCTTGTGTATTCTTTTGTACATTGTCCATGACCACTATATTTATTGTGTCTTTTTTCTCTCCATTCAGTCACTAATCTGTACTGCATGTCCAATTTTCTAGTCAATGGGCAAAATACATGGCATATCTGTTAGTATATTCAGTGGATAGATTGCAGGCATAATAAAACACATCACATGCTTTTTAACCAAAAACACGTTTACACACAAAACATTTCATACATTTTTTACATGCATTCCAGTTCATTGCTGAAAAGACTGCACCTGAAACACAAGCCAGGAAAAGACAAAACTTCATAAACTGCATAAACTCAATTACTCTTCCTGCAATTTCCCCAGATATCACACACATACACATAAACAGACACACATACACACACTGATGTACAAAGACCAAAAAATCACCTTTTCTTCGGCCATCTCCTTGTCCAAGGCTGCCATTTCCAAGGATTCCGACACATCAGCCATCTCATCTTTATACTGGTCAAATTCCTGTCGGGCGTCCTCCTCTTTCTGTGGAAGACCAACACACAGTCTTTGTTGTCATTGTTATTTTCTTCTATATTTCTGTTCAGCTGTCAAAAATGAAAACAGAGGAACAGGAATACAGACAGAAAAGCGAAACACACACACACACACAAATTAATGTCAAAGAGAAATGTGTGTACACCACCCATACACTCAAAAACTTATACACACAAACACACACATTCACACACACATACAAGCACACATTCGCACATACACACACAAACATGTGCGCGCATACATACACACACATATACACACAAAAAAAACCCAACTTACACACAGGCACAAAAAACCCAAAATTAAAAAAACCAAAAACAAAAAAAACACAAAAACCACACACACACACACACACAAAATCAAAACAAAACAAAAGACAACAAAACAAAACTTAAGCAGAGATACAAACGCTTCAAATAAATTAATTTCAAAGACAAAGGTGAACACAGCTGACCTTCTTTGATGCCTGCAGTTGTCTCTGTAAGTCAGCATGGGTCTCCTGCATTCTGGTCTTGTACTCTTGTAACTATAGGGTGAAAAACACAATTCAAAATCTGTTTCACCATAACCCCATACAGTCATTGCTTGTTTGCAACACAGGTGTTATAAAATCTTTAACCTTTACCTCATACACTTCTGTCTACTAATCTGCTGTTACTTTTTAGAAAAGAATGTCCTGTCTGGAAATTCTGGAGTGTCTAATTATGTGTTGAATAATTTCACTTCTCAAAACATTAGGTTTACAACTTCATGAATCAAGTATTTAGGCATAACACATATAGAAAACCAGCCATTGAATATCATTCATAATAACAACTAAGCAGATGACAAGAACAATAATATTCCTCAGTATATTACCTCCCGTCTCTTTATATACATAATACTATTTCAGATTATGAAACACACATATATCAATGTGAATTCTGCATCAGCACAGGTTCAATACCACCACCACCACCCCCACACACACACCCCTATCATTATCAAACAACAGAGATGTGATCCAACAAGGCATCCTGACCTGCTGCACCCCCCCCCCTCCACACACACACCCCTATCATTATCAAACAACAGAGATGTGATCCAACATGGCATCCTGACCTGCTGCCCCCTCCCCCCTAACCCCCCCCCCCACACACACACACACCCCTATCATTATCAAACAACAGAGATGTGATCCAACATGGCATCCTGACCTGCTGCACCCCCCCCCCCCCCCCCCCACACACACACACCCCTATCATTATCAAACAACAGAGATGTGATCCAACATGGCATCCTGACCTGCTGCCCCCCTCCCCCCCTAACCCCCCCCCCCCCCCCCACACACACCCACCCCCCTATCATTATCAAACAACAGAGATGTGATCCAACATGGCATCCTGACCTGCTGCACCCCCCCCCCCCCCACACACACACACCCCTATCATTATCAAACAACAGAGATGTGATCCAACATGGCATCCTGACCTGCTGCACCCCCCCCCTCCCCACACACACACCCCTATCATTATCAAACAACAGAGATGTGATCCAACAAGGCATCCTGACCTGCTGCAACCCTTCCCCCCTCCCCACACACACACCCCTATCATTATCAAACAACAGAGATGTGATCCAACAAGGCATCCTGACCTGCTGCACCCCCCCCCCCCACACACACACACCCCTATCATTATCAAACAACAGAGATGTGATCCAACAAGGCATCCTGACTGCTGCACCCCCCCCCCCCCCCTATCATTATCAAACAACAGAGATGTGATCCAACAAGGCATCCTGACCTGCTGCACCCCCCCCCCCCCCCACACACACACACCCCTATCATTATCAAACAACAGAGATGTGATCCAACAAGGCATCCTGACCTGCTGCACCCCCCCCCCCACCCCCGCCCCCCTATCATTATCAAACAACAGAGATGTGATCCAACAAGGCATCCTGACCTGCTGCACCCCCCCTACCCCCCCCCCCCACACACACACCCCTATCATTATCAACCAACAGAGATGTGATCCAACATGGCATCCTGACCTGCTGCACCCCCCCCACCCCCCACCCCACACACACCCCTATCATTATCAAACAACAGAGATGTGATCCAACATGGCATCCTGACCTGCTGCACCCCCCCTACCCCCCCCCCCCCCACACACACCCCTAACATTATCAAACAACAGAGATGTGATCCAACATGGCATCCTGACCTGCTGCACCCCCCCCTACCCCCCCCCCCCCCCACACACACACCCCTATCATTATCAAACAACAGAGATGTGATCCAACATGGCATCCTGACCTGCTGCACCCCCCCCCCCACACACACACACACCCCTATCATTATCAAACAACAGAGATGTGATCCAACAAGGCATCCTGACCTGCTGCAGCTGTATCTTCATCTTCTCCATCTCCTTCAGCTTGGCCTTGTCGTCACTTCTCCTCATCATCACCGTCTCCAGTTTCTCCTTCAGGTCCCTGATCTCTGCCTGCAGCCCTTCATTCTCCTGCTGCTTCTGCACTGCCTCCAGCTTGGCGTCGATGGAGGTGGACAGGCTCACCTCGCTCACCTGCCAGGTGGTCACATATATGCCCATGACATCTGACACTGCTGCTTAAACGACTGGAAGAAAACTTAAACTTATTAGTATTGATACTAATCACCAGAGCAAACCAACAAAGACAGAACATCATAGACTGTGAAGGAAGAAAAAAAATGCAGAAACAAAAACAGCGATAGAAAAGGAAAAAAAAATCTATCACAGAATTTCCAGAATGCAGCTATTCATACTGAAAGACACACACACACACACACACACACACACACATTCTTGTTGTCAGACACCATCATAATAATTAATGTATGAATCCTGCTTTTGATTTCACAAGAAAATTTGTTCACATATTCATGTGTTCAAACATTCAAGGTTTAGTTGCTTTTTTTAAACCTACAATGTCAATGTAATTCACGTGCAAAGCAAATAAGATGATTGACTTATGCAGTGTTGAATGTCAGTTACATTAATTTTCAATTATCAATTTTTTTTCTATACATTATAGCACTATGCACAAAACTGGGCAATGGCCTGCTTGCGGCACTGCATCACAAATAATTAGCATCCAATGATGATGACAGCACACAAACACACACACACACACATACAAACACACACACACAAACTACTCACAAATAATTAACATCAGTAACAACAGCAAACACAGAGACACACAATCATACAAACAGATAAACAGAGACTAAACCAAACCTGTTGCGGAGTGGGACGAGGCGAAGATTTAGCTGCAGGTGAAGCAGCAGGTGGAGAGGCAGCTGATGAAACTTTCTCCATGGAAGCTGAAGGGGTGATCTTGCTGGCTGAGGCAGGAACCTTGCTCTCCTTCACACGTGTTGGAGCGGGGGCAGGGGCGAAGGAGGCCAAGCCAGGTTTGGGGAGGCTGGAAGGCCTTGGGGTTCCTGTGGTCTTCTTCTCTCCTTCTGGCTGTGAGCTCTCTCTGCCCCGGGGCAAGCGGGAAACATTGGTGGGCATATCACCACCAGCTGTGCTACTGTCCAGGCTCTCAGTACCTGCACATCCCGCAACATGATCGTTCATTCCACTGAAGCTTTGTGGAAACTGCATCTATGGTTGGCAGGTCCAACCGCCGCTGAATGGAAACACATCAAGCTGATCCAGCTTTTGCTTGCTGGGTCCTATTCTGTTTGTTCTTACTTTTTTTTTTTCTCTATCCAAAATGAACATGTTATATTCTGTGATGTTCTAAATCCCATCTGTCAGCTTTTCAAAATCTAACACTCCCGTGTAACACATCATCTCTGTGTGTGCAAGTACTGACACAAAAATGTGATTCAGGATATAACTGCTAAAACTAAAAAAGTTTAGAAAGTTACACTCACAACACACACACACACACACACACACACACACACTCTGCAAGCTATTAAAGTCCTAAAAATCTTCTTTGGAACATTTTCACAAGTTCCGTATACAATTCTAAACATATCATTTAACATCAATGTTTAGAACGTTACACCTCAAATTCCAGACTAAAATACTGGACATCAAAATGAAACTAATTTTCCTTCATTTAAGGACTGAACAATGGAGCAGAAGGCCTCAGTTTAAAAAAGGAGAATAAATATGAAAAAAAAAGGTTAAAAGATTCAGTTACTTTTTGTCATGTAACCTCCAGGAGGTCTGAGTCCTGATCGTTTGACAGATGGGATGCCTGATGCCGGCTTCGGTGTGGCTTCTGCTGCTGGTTTTGCTGTTGAAGGTTTTGAACTCTGGTCTGCCAGAGCACTGATCTGGAAAACACACATACATACAAAATAAAATATAGGAAAACAAAAAATGAATGACATGGCAATGAGAAACAAATCCTGAAAAGAAATAAAATCTGAAAAAAAATCAATGGAGGGTACAGTCAATGAATGACAAGGCGGCACAGCCCAAATGGTTAGGCATTGGACGGCTGACCCAGTGATCAGAGTTTGAGGCCCCGGTTTGGTACGGTGGTGTGTCCTTGGGAAAGGCACTTTAATTGGCTTTTCCTCACTCCACCCAGGTGTGAATGGAAAGCTGACTTCAGTTAGGGAAGGTTAAAGTGGCAGAAGGAGAGGATTGGGCCCTGCCTTCCAGGATCTTTAACGTGCATGTTTGATTTTCTGTGTGTGAATACACACGAAGGAGGTTCAGGCACTAGCAGATCTGCACATATGTTGACCTGGCAGATCAGAAAAATCTCCACCCTTTACCCACCAGGTGCTGTTACCGAGATCTGAACCTAGGTCCCTTAGATTGAAAGTCCAACGCTGTAACCACTTGGCCATGATGTAACCATATAATACAAATATGTATAATATGAAATCACTACCCCACCGGCCTTTAAAAGGTTATAGGACCTTAAGTTAACCTTTAACCATGACAGTCAATGACTGAAAATGAAAGTAAAACTAGCCCCCACCTCCTCTTCAAACTTTAAACTATCTGTAACTAAGTGTTTCTGAAACTTTAACTCTGGAAGCAATGAAAGGCTTTAACAATTAACAAAAAAAGAAAAAAAAAAGAAAAAAGGAAAAAAGCTTATTCTCGAGGAGCCAAAAACTGCTTAAATGTTCATGTCTAAAAATTACAACATGGAATGTTTATGTCCACTACCTGTGACTGTCGAACAAAGATGCCATAGTTGTCAGAACAGGTGAAATAGGTCTTTCCCTGGACAGTGCCATTGTTCTTTCCTTTGGCTTCATCCAGAATCACACCAATCCATTTCCCTGCAAAACACCAAAACATTTCTTTATTATTTTCTTGTATTGTGATGTAATGTGTGTCTGTGTATGTATTCACATGCATGTGTCTGTGGATGCATCTGCATGCATTGTCATGTTATATGAGTACCCCAATGTTATGAATGATCTTGAATTGATATCACCACTATGAGGTAAACAAATAAAAAGTTATTGAAGAAAAGTGTGTGTGTGTGTGTGCGTGTGTGTGTGTGTGTGTGTGTGTGTGTGTGTGTGTGTGTGAGAGAGAGAGAGAGAGAGAGAGAGAGAGTGTGTGTGTGTGTGTGTGTGTAAGTGTGTGTGAGTGCAAGTGTGCGTGGGTGCATGTGTCTGCACACATCTGAGCATGCCATGTGTAAACTTGTGAAACTTTAAAGTGCTGATTCACTGGTTACATTTACTTCTTTTTCCTATCCTCCAGGGACATAAGACTAAGAGTGATAGTTTGGATACATACCTGCTGAAAATACAGTCTGTCCAATGTAAGCAACTGTTCCCACGACCTCTTTGCCAACAACTTCAACCCGTGTACCAACTCTGACTGGAGCAGCCATTGTCCTGCAGATTCAGAACAAATCATCATATGCAATTGTACTGATCACTGAGAAAGAGAAGTGAGGAATCACAGTAGGAAGAAAGAACAGAGATACTAATTGTGATATGTTTTTTAAGTATTGTGATATGCTACATATTATCTAGATATTGTGATGTCTGATATCTATGATGAGTGTTGTATAATCTGTGATGAGTGTGTGTGTGTGTGTGTGTGTGTGTGTGTGTGTGTTTGTATACATGAATTAGTGCTTCAGTGGCTATATATACATGGCTATATAAATACATTAATCATGTCATAACAAAAAGCTAAAGTGATTTTTTTCAAGCTGGGATGTGTGTTAATTGATTAATATGGACACTTATATACATAATATAGCACCTTTCTTCAGTCAGAGACCAAGCTCCAAGCGCTTTACGAACAGGCTGCCTACCTGGGTAGAGCCGACTGACGGCTGCCACTGGGCACTCATCAATTGTTTCCTGTGTCATTCAGTCAGATTTCAGGTATGCACACATACACACTCAGACAGACATGTAACATTTTACGTGACCGTTTTTTTGTTGTTGTTGTTTTTTACCCTGCCATGCAGGCAGCCATACTCTGTTTTCGGGGGTGTGCATACTGGGTATGTTCTTGTTTCCATAACCCACCGAACGCGGACATGGATTACGGGATCTTTAACGTGCGTATTTGATCTTCTGCATGCGTATACACATAAAGGGGGTTCAGGCACTAGCTGGTCTGCACATGTTGACCTGGGAGATCAGTGGGGATGTTGGGGGGTGAGGGGGAGGAGAAAGATGAACAGAGAAAGGATACATGAAACCCAGGCAAAAAATCCAAGGATTTATGATGAAATTCAAGAACTTGAAATCTTTACACTGGCAGGGCACTCATAATACTGTCTTTTTATCATAATATATGCTTTTCAGCAGTAAGTTGTCAGATTAGGAATATAGAATTATACATCATACTGTATTGCAGTATGTAGCAGACATGCGGTACAGCCAGACTGCCAAACCTGCAATGTCAGTAAAGTTTTTGTTGCAAAATGCATTTATATACAAGAAACTGAGAGACAGAGATGGTGTTGCATTCACCATAATAAGATGGAAAAATGAGAATGACAAATGAGAAAGCTGAATTCACTTCCACAGTGTCTGAAATTGATTTTGGATTGGCTACAATATTAATTCCATCTGTGAACATTTTCAATCAGATCAAATTAATGACAAAGTTAAAGAGCTAAATCAAATGTTTGAATATGTTACCCTTTTAGATACCACCTTTACTTGACAGGAATCAACTTAATCAAGAACACTTTACATGATTAAAAAAACAGTGCAAAACAAGTTATTTTAATTTGGTGATGCAACATACTAATACTGTAATAGGATTAATTTGGTGATGCAACATACTAATACTAATACTGTAATAGGAACATAGTGCCATTAAAGACTAATTCAACAGTTGTTTGAATTATTATACATGTTCACAACAACAACAACAACAACAAAAAATGTTTGAGACATGTATAAAACCGGACAGGTGTGTGAAGACAACAGACACACACACACACACACACACACACACACACTTAATAAAATAATAATAATAATAATAGTAATAGTATTTATATAGCTCTGAATCTTGTGCAGAGACGAATCAAAGCACTTTCGCACCAGTCATTCACATACATGCATAACTCTAAAACTGGAGAAACTGAAGACAAGGAAGAGACAGGGTAGAGAGGCTATTTTGAGAAGAGGTGGGTTTTAAGGCCAGACTTGAAAGAGATAAGTATGGAGACTTGAAGAAGCGAAAGAGGAATTTCATTCCAAATGCAGGGTCCAGAGACAGGGAAAGAACAGCGGCCAACAGTCGAGTGTTTGAATCTGGCTATGCGTAAACAGAGTGGATCCAATGCTGATCGTGGTGAGCGAGATGGATGTAGAGGTGAAGGCAACCGCGGAGATAGGAAGGGGCAGATTTGTAAATACATTTATAACATACAGTGTAGAGTGCTGATCTTGTACTTTATTCTGTGTGAGACAGGGAGCCAGCGGTGATGTTGCAAAAGAGGAGTGATGTGCTCAGATCTTTTCTTTCTGAGGACGACTCAGGCAGCAGAGTTTTGTATGTGCTGAAGAGACTGAATGGATGAAGCTGGCAAACCAGACAATAAAGTAGTCAAGGCGAGAGAGAATGAGAGAAACAACAAGTCTAGATGTTGCATCAATGGACTGATATTTCCGGATGGAACTGATGCGCCACAATTAACAGTAGCAGGATTGACATGTCTGACTGATAAATTTTTGCATGGACTGTGTGTTGTCAAGGGCAATGCCGAGGTTCCTGACTGAACTGGAAAGAGGGATGGATGTACTGTGAAGTTTGATTGTGTCAGTTATAATGGAAGAGAGTTTTTGTTTGGTTCCTATGATCATTGCTTTAGTTTTGTCCGTGTTCAATTGTAACTTATTTAGTGTCATCCAGTTTTGAATGTCCAAGAAACATTTGGATGCTTCTTGCAAGAGTGACGACAGGTTATCACTCTTCTGGAGTTGAGTGTCATCAGCATAAGAATGATGACTGACATTATGGTGGTTGACAATTTTTGCGAGAGGAGCAGTGTACAGTGTGAAGAGCACTGGGCCTAAAACAGATCCCTGTGTGATCCACATGCATTCATGTATTGGCACCTGAAGCCACTATGACGGTGATGAGATGATCATGAATCATCAGCATGTTTATGTTTGTCCGTTAAGTGTGATACTCACTGGTTAACACTGTAATATATGTGGGTGGTGGATATATTGAATGGCATTTTAGATGGCACAGTACTTAATTCACATAAGCCCTGTATAACCATACGTACACAACTGCCTGCGATCATATAAGCTCTGTCTGCATGTGGGTGTGCTCTGTCTGCATGTGGGTGTGTCTGCACATTGGTCTATTCCGGAGGTTCATGTGGAAGAGGCGGAGGACAGATGTGGGAAACAGAACAACAGACAGAGATATGGGAAACAGAAAAAACGCGCTGTCGCCATCACCAGCAACGATTAGATCTGGAGCCTTGTCAACAAGACCGCAGCTGTGCTGGGTGTCCAGACACAGCAACTTAAAAGTAGTAATACCGGTTAGTGTGCGGAAGGAAATATGGAATAAAATTCTACGTTCTCTGGTCTATGTTGCAGCGACAATATGAGACACTGGATAACTGAAATAAATAAATACAGAAAATACTTACGATGCTTTTTGAAATTCTGTTGCCACAAACAAGAGGCACAACGAATACTACATTAAATCATTGACCACACTGTCAACCCCACTGTTTTTGCCGTCTGCATAAATTTGTACCGGAAGTGCCAATAATCTCTATAAATTTTGTTTCAACGTATCCATCATTTTGAATGAAAATACTTTCTCCACATGAGATTTAGCTTTTGATAATATATTTTATTTATTAATTTTGGATTATATTTAATTGATCTTGCGTCTGAATAAGTTGTGCAAAGTTTGTTTCGTGAAGGATTACATTTAGCAAAGCAAAATGGCTGATAGAAGTGGAGGTAAGGTTACACTCGTTTGATAAAAGAGAAAAACCACACTGTTTACTTAATTTACTTCTCTTCAGATGCCTTTAGAATTTAAAAGTTTTAATATTTCAATGAATCTTTAAGCGTTTGTTTTGATGTCGATGATTATGGTGAAGGAAATAGTTAATTGATGGTGTTTGCCTTGTGTTTGTACATCTTATTCTTAGCAGACGACGACTTTCCAAATGACGTGAAGGGTGTTAGCAGAAAGTAAAATAACTGAGACGCACACTGTATCTGAATTCATATGCGGCAGGGGGCGATTACTTTGGGTATTGTCGCGATATAAACTTCATATAATGTCATATCAATATCAAGGCGTGCAGGCCTGACAAGGCCTTTTGCCCGCTTGAAGTGGGGAAGAAAAAGAGAGTCCCCACATGTCTGGTGCATTTTTCAACATTGAGTATAGTGCATGAAAAAGTGGGTTGGGGATGGGGTGTTAGTCAATAATGCCAGGCAATGCTGTTCCAGCAGATGAGGCATGAATGGCAATAATGTCTTAGCATATTAATACTGGTTTAAGACCAACCACCACCATCAAAAACAAACAACATGCTTAGGGATTGTTTAGTTTACTCTTACAGATCTTTCAACCACTGGTAACGGTGATGTTAATGCAGGGGAGGTCGAGCCAGCCAAGAGGATCTCATCTTCCAGTAGTACCAGCAGGTTCCATTGATCTGTATATCTGTAGAATACGTCGCTGTCGCCAAGATTTATGGCATTGTCGCGACAGGTGGGTGTGTGCGCAGCTTAGCAGGTTCGCTGTTGAGGTGTTATTAGTCTTTTAAAGCTCTCAAGAGTTGGTGCTCTTACGATGTTTTCTTCCAGGTGGTTCCAGTCTCTTACTGTACTGACAAAGAATGACTGTATTGCTCTGTCTGGCATCTGCTGATTTGGAATGTTCTCTTGTTGTTTCTTATATAATCAGAGATCGCACTGGTGGTATCGTACTGGTTGCCAGATGTTCGTTATATATCCATATAAGAATTAGTGATTTCTGGAAACAAGATAATACCTTGTGTGCACATTGTGAGGAATGTTTAATCTTACATATCTGTTTGCTTAGAACCGGAGGATGCCAGGGGAAAAAGGAAACGGGCTGACCTGAAATCCTACTATGGTCTGGATGTGGAAGGCAATGAAGAAACAGCTGCTCATGGTGACAGAGGGCCAGGCAGCAAAGTACCAGACAGCAATGACCCGTGTGACATCAATTCGCAGCATTTTCAGCCAGAGGTGTACCTCAACAGACTCATCCAGGTGAGAGGAAATTTGTATGAAGTATGTGTTCACACAGATATAGACATGCTTCTTTTCATCAGTATGTGAATACATGCATGTGTTCATACATACAAGTGCACATATATATACAGGTAAGATATCTGTTATTTGTGATTTTTAAAGAAACTAGAACTATGAACTGAAAATGTTATGCTTTTTTTTTTTTACTATCTGATTAAGAAGCTGTACCAGTGTCTGCTGTCTTGAGAGGTTTAAAGGCTTAGATTCAGTCTTAGTGTTATTGCTTAAACAACTGAACTCATGAAGTGAACTGGTTACATCTTCAGTTTATGTTCATTGACTCACTTGTGTAAACAAAGTGAGTCTATGTTTTAACCCGGTGTTCAGTTGTCTGTGTGTGTGTGTGTGTGTGTGTCCGTGTGTCTGTGTGTCCGTGGTAAACTTTAATATTGACATTTTCTCTGCAAATACTTTGTCAGTTGACACCAAATTTGGCATAAAAATAGGACAAATTCAGTTCTTTCCAGTCATCTTGTTTAAAACAACATTGCACCTCTGGGATGGGCACAGAAAAATAAAGAATGAAGCCTAATTATATGCAAACTGCATTTACTGTTATATTTATATTTTTTGTATTCTCTAAACTTGGCACTTTGACCTCTTACTCTGACACAACAACAAGAGGAGTCATTATTATCATTTTTTTGTTCAAACAGGAACTTCTATTGCTAAGCATGGAATTTTTGTTTATTTTGCAAATGTTTTGGTGCAGAGAGTAAAAAAGGGAAATTACTCTGTAATTAATGCTAGGGGACTTAATTTATCACAAGTGAGTCTTGCAGGCCTTGCCTCTCTTGTTGTTTTATAGCTTTTAAAAAAAGAAGAAGATTTTATGAATTGGTGACAAAAGAGGAGTTGTTTTCAAATCCACGTGTCTGTGCATGCGTTGTGGGGCAAGTGAAAGATAAAGTTGTTTGCTGCAGTGACCATTGAAAATTGATAATTTTTTCCAAACACCTGAATAGGAAGTGAGCCTGCACATGTTTGATACCTGCACAGACCAGGATTTTTACTCCCCTTTCCACGAGACATGAAAAGGTGGTATGGATGCTAGTCTTCTGGATGAGTTGGTGAGCAGTATGCACTTTGTGCACAGAAAAGAAGCCACAGCAACAAGAGAGTTGTCCTTGGCAAAATTTTGTGGAAAAATCAACTTTGATAGTAATACACTGCACTGTGGTGCCAGTGAGTTTATGTAAGTTTGTGCCTGCCTATGTGTGCGTATGTGTTAGGGTAGCTGTTAGATACACATGTATTGTTAAAATGTATGTATGCAGTGTGTGTGTGTGTGTGTGTGTGTGTGTGTGTGTGTGTGTGTGTGTAGTCACATTTTGGTGTGTGTATGTAACATAGATGTAATGTTTTATGTTAACGAAGCGTTTTTGTAAAGCACCTAGAGCAGATTTCTGGATAGTGCGCTATGTAAGTATCCATTATTATTATTATTATGTTCACTATGTCGTGAGCTGCTGGAACTTCAAATTGAAATCTGTTGTGACAGAGGAATACAATACAGTACAACACAATGCAAAATATGATTCAGTAGAATAGAATAAAATGCAGTACAATACAGTACAAAATGCAATGTGATGCAGTGCAATTATCTTAGCTGTTTGGTACGTCTTTGAAATCATGAGTCCACATTGTCTGCAGTAATTAATCTTGTCCTGGAGATATATGCCTATAAATCATGTTTCAACCTACTTTGCATCATTTTCTGCCACAGGAGAAATCATTGGTGGAGCTGATGGAGCAGGAGCAAACCATGGTCAAAGACATCCGCAGTCTGGACAGTGACATGCAGACACTGGTATATGAGAACTACAACAAGTTTATCAGTGCCACAGACACTATCAGAAAGGTATGTGTCAACTGGGTATTGTTTTACTGCTTGATTGCTGCTGATGACAATATAAGTATTTTCTTCTGTCGTATTACGAATACGGTTGCAGTGACTGCAGGTTGGTGGATGTCTTTTCTCTGTTGACCTTTGCACAGATTTAACCCTTGTATTGCTGGTGATGAATATGCTTGTCAGTAAAGGGCTGTCTTCTTACTGAGATCTGACAGATTTTACAAGCCAGGGTGTCAGTCACCATTCTTTATCTGGACATCTTCCTCATTGGATGGCATTACTATTGTTCAGCAGAATCAGTGACACCATTGACAGGGACACAAAAAGTAGTGACTGCGGTTCAAACTCCTGTCACAGTGGTCTCATTTCACCAGGGCTCAGCAGTGAAGGGGTTAACTGTAGTTGATTGCAGCCACAAAGGACTGGGAGAGAAGCTGAGTCACACTGAGAAGTGTTTTTGAGTGAAACAGCTGAATTATTGCTCTTTGGTGGAACTTGTGTTGAGTGATATCCAGTGTTTTTGAGTGAAACAGCTGAATTATTGCTCTTTGGTAGAACTTGAGTGATGCCCAGTGTTTTTGAGTGAAACAGCTGAATTATTGCTCTTTGGTAGAACTTGTGTTGAGTGATGTCCAGTGTTTTTGAGTGAAACAGCTGAATTATTGCTCTTTGGCAGAACTTGTGTTGAGTGATGCCCAGTGTTTTTGAGTGAAACAGCTGAATTATTGCTCTTTGGTAGAACTTGTGTGGAGTGATGTCCAGTGTTTTTGAGTGAAACAGCTGAATTATTGCTCTTTGGTAGAACTTGTGTTGAGTGATGTCCAGTGTTTTTGAGTGAAACAGCTGAATTATTGCTCTGTGGTAGAACTTGTGTGGAGTGATATCCAGTGTTTTTGAGTGAAACAGCTGAATTATTGCTCTTTGGCAGAACTTGTGTTGAGTGATGTCCAGTGTTTTTGAGTGAAACAGCTGAATTATTGCTCTTTGGCAGAACTTGTGTTGAGTGATATCCAGTGTTTTTGAGTGAAACAGCTGAATTATTGCTCTTTGGCAGAACTTGTGTTGAGTGATATCCAGAATAGTCTAATTTAGAGAACAGCATATCTGTCTTTTTAGCTTCAGTAAATGAGTGTTTGTGAGTGTGCATGTCTGTGTGTCTGTGTATGCACATGTATTTGTGTGTATGTGTGTGCACATGTGGTGTTGATGTGTTCCTCTGGAAATTTGTTTACATTTTAGCATAGATGGGGATCTTTCTTTCTATTGCAAACATGTAGACATATTTCCTTTGAGTTTTATGTTTGACATTTAGAGGATGTTATTTCCACGAAGATGACTACAGGCACAGTATGTTTGAACACCAGATGAAGAACGACTTCAAGAAGATGGAGGACGAGATGGACCACTTGGCCACAAACATGTCCAAGATCACCACCTTCTCTGCCAGCATCAGCGACACGCTACAAGACCGCCGTCACCAGATCACCAAGCTATCTGGTGTCCATTCCTTGCTCAAAAAGGTGGGCATAGCGATCTGTCTTGGTTTTTATAAGATATAACTTCATTGTCTGTAAATTTACAACAATTCACTTTTTTTTTCCTTTTTTTTTTCTTTTTTGCATTTGCAGGTCATTACCAACTAACCCCTATACTGATAACAATAGTCACAGAGCCAGACTGAATAGAATAGAATAGAATAGATTTTATTGTCATGAAACCGTAAGGTTTATAAGACACAAGTGCAATGGTAAATGAATGAACGAATGAAAAACACACATTTAATCAATCAGTTAATGCAGTAAATTGCAGCAGCATTCATAAACAAATTTTCCCAATCTTGTTTGTATATATTCATCATCTGTTAGCATCACCTGACTGGGAATATGTCCTGTGTTATTCGAATTTTGAATATGAGTAAGCAATACCTTTCAGTGCGGCAAAAGGCTTTGTTTGTGCAAAATGGTTCAGTTGTTTAGTCTTTTATAGTTGAGTAATAATGTTTTCCATGCAGGAATACTGTTGCTGAAACTTCGTGTACAGCATCCCTACTTTGTGGGAAGTGTTTGAACTCATTTCTTTTCCTTTTTAGAATTTTTTTTACACTGTTCTGTTTTTCTGTCATATTGATTGTTCTTCCTATCACATACTTCCTTCTGTCTTCCAGTCGGTCAAATGTCTTATCCCCGTTTTCTAAACTTTAAATCTCAATCAGAGGTTGATATTGTATAAAATGTAGATTTTTTTTTTTTTTTTTTAATCTACAAATTTTGTATTCTTGAAATAAGTTTCTTTATGAGTGTGTTTGAAAGAAAGATAGTATTGCTTATTGGTGATTGATATTTCTTGGGTAGGTAATATTACCTGTGTCTCAGAGTAGATGTATGGATTACTGTCAAAAAAAAAAAAGAAAAGTTTTTGCCTCCTTTCCACCATTTAGTTCTGCATAAGTGTTGATTGCAAATTTTGGACACTGGAAATTTTCAGACAGATGTCCACCAGTGTAAGAATTGGAAGTGTGTGTGTGTGTGTGTGTGTGTGTGTGTGTGTGTGCGCGCGCGCGCATGTGTGCGTTTGTGTGTGTGTGTGTGTGTGTGTGTGTTGTTTTACAGAGTGAAAGCAGTTAGGTTCCTGGACTGAAAGTTAAAAACATACTGTTGTTATTGCTGCTGTTGCTGTGATTGGTTGCAGTTCTGTTGATTTTATTTTCTGGAAATTAAAGGGAAAACATATACTATACTGTTGTTGCTGCTATTGGTGCTGCTGTTGGTTGCTGTCTTATTTGTCTACAATTTCATGACAATGTGTGTGTGTGTGTGTGTGTGTGTGTGTGTGTGTGTGTGTGTGTGTGTGTGTGTTTTGTGTCTTACAGGATATAAAACATGAGTCCCATGAAAATACATAGTCAAACTGGATTAATGATAATGGTGAATTGATTGACTGATTGATTGTTTGATGTGTCATCAGTTGCAATTCCTTTTTGAGCTCCCGGCGCGCCTGAAGAAGTGCATTGAAATGGAGGCGTACAGCCAGGCTGTCAGGTCAGCTGAGTGATGTTTTACTGTATTTGAAAGAAAGATTAATATTGTTTTACATTTCTCTTTTTGTACTGTCTTTATCTCTCTCTCTCTCTCTGTGTGCGTGTGTGTGTTACTCACTTCCGTTCCGTACAGATGTGAGCAATGTTGTGTCTCTCAGTTTGAAGCTGTGTTATACTTGTACATTATACATGTATTAAGTATTCAGTATAACTACATTTATATGCGTACATGTTTGTGTGTCTCTTAAAACAACGGCAGATGTGTAAGTCGGCCAAAGTGCTAATATCTTCACCGTTGGAAAATAAAGATTCATTCATTCATTCATTCTCTCTGTGTTTTGTATTTTTGTTTTATTCAGATTTTTCTAAATACATTTTTAAATCAAAAAATGTGTACAACCATCATAACATGGTTTCAGACTTCTCCATACACATTATTAAGTTTTCACGTTAGAAATAAAAAAGACAAAAAGAAGGTAAATAAAAAAGAACAGAAGACATTGAGGATGAGGAAGAGAGAGAGGAGAGAGACTGAGACTGAGAGATATATTACTCTTTATGATTTTTCTTGTTTACCACAACAGATTTCTCTGTGTGTGCATGCTTGTATGCATTTGTGGAGAGTGAATGATTTTATACTTACATATTGAACGAATGCCAGCATCCTTTTTAAAAAAAGATTTTAACTACACATACTTAACCTTGTCCCATTAGTGCAGACTCCGGCAGGGGTCTAATTCCTGTCCTGTGCAAACTACTACCCACGTATGCGGAGTTTTTTTATTATTGAATTTCAGTAGCTCAACATTTTACAAAACAATAGGCTTTGGACTTGAAAAGCAAACAAAGCATAAAAAATAACCCCGGTGTGTGTTTTCTTTGCATTTCTGTACCTCATGTGCATCGTTTGATATGTGCGGAGCTGATACATGTACATGTCTTTTGCCAGGTACTACACCAAGGCTCAGAGAGTGCTCCACCAGTACAGCCACATGCCCAGTTTCCAGGGCATCAACCACGACTGTGATGCCATCATACAGCAGCTGTGTGCCACACTGCGACAGCAGTTCAAAGAAAAAGAGGTGCACCCCCAAAAACCTATTGCTGCCTACATGGCAGGTTCAGTTACACCCCCTAAAAGGATTGATTGATTGATTGATGTGGATACTTATATAGCGCCTATCCTCGGTCAGAGACCAAGCTCTAAGTGCTTTACATACACGGGGACATTTGCACCACAGGCTGCCTACCTGGGTAGAGCCAACTGACGGCTGCCACTGGGCGCTCATCATTCGTTTCCTGTGTCATTCAATCAGATTTCAGACGCACACGCATACACACTCAGACAGACATGTAACATTTTACGTGTATGACCGTTTTTATTTATTTATCTCGCCATGTAGGCAGCCATACTCCGTTTTCGAGGAGGTGTATGCTGGGTATATTCTTGTTTCCATAACCCACTGAACGCTGACATGGATTACAAGATCTTTAACGTGCGTATTTGATCTTCTGCATGCGCATACACACGAAGGGGGTTGAGGCACTAGCAGGTCTACACATATGTTGACCTGGGAGATCGGAAAAATCTCCACCCTTTACCCACCAGGTGCACCGAGATTCGAACCCAGGACCCTCAGATTGAAAGTCCAGCACTTTGACCATTCGGCTATTGCACCTGTCAAGGAGTATGGCTGCCTACATACCAGGGTAAAACTGGTCATATATATAAAAACATACTTGTACATGTGTGTGGAAGTTGCAGCCCATGAACCAGAAGAAAAGAGGTACAAGTATGTTGAGATGGCTTAGGAAATTTCTGCCACAAAGTATCTGACACTGTCATACTGTTTAATCCTTCAGATCCGTTCTGATAACATATTTGTTCAAACAGAATTTTAAACTATATGTCCATCTACCCCCAGAACATCTTTATGCATGTGTCAGTGTGCGTGGGTGGGATGGGGGAAGGAGAGGTGCATGAGTTATGAGTGATGTTAAACTGTTGTCTGTTTTTAAGATAGTATCTTTATTCTTTGAAATTTAAAAAAAAAAAAGAAAGAAAAAGATTAATGTGTGTAATTCATACCACATTATTGTTTAATGCGCTTAGAATGGCAAGGTAAGCACTATACAAATGCACATTACTGTTATTATAAATAAACAGATTCAGGAGGGACAGGGGGTATTTATGTTTTTAAACAAATGTCTCAGATAGTGGGATTGGCATTTCTTCGTTGCCCCTGCTCAGAGAATAGTGTTGTGAAAATCTTTTGGCAAAATACACTGTAAAGTAGTGTTTCCTTCTTCAAGATACCAAAGCATACATTGTTAAAAAGGTTTTTCTTTGTTTTATTGCAGCTCATGTTCTACTGATCATGTGACTTCATGTTGTTCATTGTCGTTGTTATGAGCTGATAGCTGCCCCTGTTTTACTGAAAGAAGCATTGTTCACAAGTATCATCCATTAATGAGAATTATTTATCTTTTTGGTGTTAATAGGTGAAAATGGACTACACAAACATGTGAATGTGTTTTTGTTGGAATGAGTTTTTGATTGTTGTCAGGGGAAGTAACATTGAATGTCCATAAGAACAGAAGATCAGAATCTGAGTGAATTCTCCAGGTATAGCTTGAACAAACCACACAATTGAGACATCACAGTCAGCCTTCTGTTTTTATGTATGCCAGTAAACGCTGCAGATCATACACATACGCAGGCATGCATGCACTCATGCATGCATGCGCGTGCACGCACACACACGCACACACACACTCGGATCACACACAATTTAGAAATCACAGTGAGTCTTCTGTTTTTGTGTATGCTAGTGAACACTGCAAATCACATTTGCGCACACTCGCTTGTGTGCACACACATACACACACACATGCTTGTGCACACACACCCATCCAACCTGATAATTGTCAGAATCACAAAAGATTGCAGAATGTGGCAGTTTTTGCTCACAGCACAGGGAAGTCTTGGTGCTGACGGTGGGTGGTGTGTGTCTGTTTTCAGTCCACACCCAAGCAGCTGGCAGAGTGTGTGGACCTGTTGCTGCAGCTGGATGAGCCCCCAGAGCAGCTGTGTGATGAGTTCCTGGCTCAGTGAGTATTGTATAATGAGTTCCTGGCTCAGTGAGTATTGTATAATGAGTTCCTGGCTCAGTGAGTATTGTATAATGAGTTCCTGGCTCAGTGAGTATTGTTTTATGAGTTCCTGGCTCAGTGAGTGTTGTGTGATGAGTTCCTGGCTCAGTGAGTTGTGTGATGAGTTCCTGGCTCAGTGAGTTGTGTGATGAGTTCCTGGCTCAGTGAGTATTGTATAATGAGTTCCTGGCTCAGTGAGTGCTCAATTGTGGTGCTGGTGTGGGTGTTGTATGTATGTCTGTCAAAGGGAGGGAGGGGGTGAGGGGGGAGAGAGAGAGAGGCCAACACATGTACACTTTTCAATAACTTTTTAATAGTAATATTTGTACATCAAATATTCCTGATGATTTTCCTGAACATGTGTATAATCTTTATGAAGTGTGAGAAAACATTGTTAGGGAAACAACATCAATAGCATAAAGCACTGAACAGTTATCATAGAAAGGATGAAAGATGAAACAGACAGACTCACAGCATCAAAAATTCAGGTATTGCAGTGATACTGCCAGAAACATGGACTGTACTTTTCTCCATCAGACATTTGTTGAACAATATTCAAAAAAAAAAAAGAAAAGAAAAGAAAACAAACAGACAAACAAACAAAAAAAACCAACAGCATGTAATGTATTTCTGTTCTGTGTAGTGCTCGTCAGAAAATTGACGAAGATCTGCAGAATCTGGATTGGCAAATCAAGCTGCAGTCAGGGGAGACCATTCCAGCTGAAGAGGACAGGCCTTCCAAGGCCTTTATTACCGCCCCTATGGTAAGTCCTTTTTTTTTTCCAGTTGAGTTGAGTGTGGAGCTGAGAACATGTGGGAAGGGGACGTTTAATTGTGTTCTGTTGGTTTGATAACATAACATTAACTGAAGAATACCAAGTGGTTTTCTTTTTCAGTCTTAGTTTCCCCTGATATTTTTCTCTGATGTCTAAGAGAAACAGGGAGAGAGGGACACAGTGAGAATGTGTGCACGTGAATGCAAAAGTCAGAAAGGGATTGTGTGTGCCTGTGTGTGTGTGTATGTGATAGATATTTTGATGCTTGTGAGCCTTTGCTTCCTTTTATTTTCATTGCAGTAGCATGATCTGCAACCAGATAGATTATTAGACACTTCTGGATTTTATGTTTTGATTTATCAAGACAAATCAGCACAGGTTTGTTTAGTATACAGCAATGGTGTCATCAGCAGAGTGATGGTATATGTATTTGTGTGTGTGTGTGTTTGTGTGTTCGTATGCGTGCGTGTGTGCTGTATGTGCTTTGTATTGTGTGTATGTCCTGTGTATGTGTGTGTGTGTGTGTTTGTATGCGTGCGTGTGTGCTGTATGTGCTTTGTATTGTGTGTATATGTCCTGTGTATGCGTGCGTGTGTGCTGTATGTGCTTTGTATTGTGTGTATATGTCCTGTGTATGCGTGCGTGTGTGCTGTATGTGCTTTGTATTGTGTGTATATGTCCTGTGTATGTGTGTCTGTCTGTCTGCTGTGTGCATGGAGGAAGGTGGCAGAATGGTAAAGATGCTCAGCTGCCAATACACAGAGTCCCTGTGGGTGTGGGTTTGAATCCTGAATTCGCCCTTTCTCCCAAGTTTGACTGGAAAATCAAACTGAGCATGTAGTCTTTGGGATGAGACAGTAAATAGAGGTCCTGTGTGCAGCAGGCACTTGGTGCACTGAAAAAGAACCCATGGCAACAAAAGTGTTGTCCTCTGGCAAAATAATGTAAAAAGAAATCCACTCTGATAGGTACACAAATATTTAAGCATGCACTCAAGGCCTGACAAGCGTGTTGGGTAATGCTGCTGTCAGGCATCTGCCTAGCAGATGTGAAGTGTATATGGATTTGTCTGATTGCTGTTACGCCTCCTTGAGTAACTGAACTGAATTATGTGTGTGTGTGTGTGCTATGTGTGTGTTGCAGGATATACTGGAGTTTGTGGATGCTGGATGCAATGGCTTTCTCAGCAACATGTGTCTGGTCATTGCTTCCTACAACGACATGTTCCTTTCTCGTGCCCAGGCAGAGTGAGTGACCATGTGGGGTTTTTCTGTGTTGTTTTGACTTGGGAATGTGATGTGCTTTCTCTTTGTTTCCCTCTGTCTGCCTGTCTCCTACATCTTCTCTTTCTCTCTTTCTCTCCTTTTGTTTTTTCCTCTGTCCCTTTTGATTCTATTTTTTGACTGTCTTTCCCCAAATACAATAATCAAACAAAACCGTGCTGCTGCTTTTTAAAATTTTTATTTTTAATGATTACTGAATGTATTTATCAACAGATTAGATTTTTTTTAAAGTGTATCACAAGTGAGTCTTGAAGGCCTTGCCTCTCTTGTCTTTTAATGGTGTTGTTACATAATGATGCTTTGAATATACTGGGTGAGATGAGCATGCTGTACTAACGCTGTATAAGAGAGGGGGAGTGAGGGGAGTGGGCAAGTTTGTGGGGTGGTGGAAGGGGAATTAGAAAGGGAATGGAGTAAGCTCAGTCTGGTAAATCTTATCATGGGTAATTATTTTCAAATATGTGTAAAGGCTTTATGTCCTGCATGCAGCTGACAGACACTTTTCCATGTTTTATGGACAATAGACCAGCGGAGAGTTGTGCGGCCATCTTGGATCTTGTGCATGAGCATCTAACTTTTACTGGAAATGGCAAGCAATGCTAAAGGCTATCGACATAGACCACAGCGCAAACATGCGTTGTCCCCCATTTCTTTAGTTGATAGCCTCCATTGCTACAACCAAACTCTGTGCAATATATGCACAGTAAAAAAGAACAAAATATGAAGCAAAAAGTCGAAGAGAAAAGCCTTCTGTTTCGCATGTTCTTCCTCTCTCGATCGCCTTGTTGCTGGAAATTTGGCAGAGCCAGTCGACTTCCATAACACAGATCATGTGATGCGCCTCTATAAGTCATGTCAGCACAGAACTCTCCAGCGGTCTATTAAAGTTGTTATCTTATCTTGTGTGGTGTGCCGTGCAGTGAGCGCCTAGACACGGTGGCCCTGAGAAAGTTGGTGCTGTTTGTCAATGATCTGATGGAGCAGTACTTCCACTATGTGCGTCAGCGTGTGCAGCTGGAGGTGAGAGTCCCCACACCCAGTCTGTCTGTTTCATAAACGGTGTCTTGGGAAATTATCGCAGAACATTTTTTTCAATGTGCCGTTCCACTGTTGAGGCAGTCTGCAAAAGAGGTTGACTTGTGGTGGTGGTGGTGGTGCTTCTCTATGGTGTGCTCTCCTGGACAGATAGCTGACTGGTGCTGCTGCATGGATCCAGAATGCTTGTCAGGCCTACCTACAGCTTACCATGTGTTGGGGGGGGGGAAAGGTTATATGAAAAAAAGATCTTATAAATGTGAACAGACAAGTAAATTGATAAATAAAGAATTAAAATGAAAGATGTCTAATAATGATAAGAATGATTATGAATAAGCTTACCATGTGTTGGGGGGAGAAAGGTTACATGAAAAAAAGATCTTATAAAGGCATGAACAGACAAGTAAATTGATAAATAAAGAATTAAAATGAAAGATGTCTAATAATGATAAGAATGATAATGAATAAGCTTACCATGTGTTGGGGGAGGGGGGGGGGGGGGCGAGGGGGAGTTACATGAAAAAAGATCTTATAAAGGCATGAACAAGCAAATTCATAAATAAAGAATTAAAATGAAAGATGTATGATTATGATAAGATTGATAATGAACACTTTTTCTGCACTTTTTTTTCAAATTGATCAAAGTGCTTTACATGTAGAAATCTCATAGACTATAAAATGATGAAATAATTAATCAGTCTACACACTCATTGCAGACATCATGACACCACTTGTCACCTGACTTGCACATGTGTGCGCACATACACACACACGCACACACGCGCACACACAAACACACATACACACACACACACACACACCAACCACACCTGCTCCTTTGTATTAAAAGGCAAATGTAGAAGAAATATTGTCAGAAAGAGACGGGCGACAACACGATCCTGGTGAGGGCCCTGGACAGGTTTCACCGCCGTCTGCAGGCCATGAACAAGCTTCTGCAGGACACTGACTTCTCCAGGTACGTCCACTGCTGGTGTGTGCTTCATGCTTGTGGGCGTGGCAGTCAGGTTGCACTGTGTCTCGTTCATGTGGGCTTTCTTGTGTGGTTTGTTTTTTTAATTCAGACTTCCATGAAAGGTAACAAAATGTAAGCCAACACAACATACTTAGACCAGTTTTGTACACATTCCCATTGTCATTAAGGTTTGAAAAATAGGTTGCACATATTTGAATTGTATATCGGAATGTACGCCCCCTCCCCCACCCCCTCAAAAAAAAAAAAAAAAAAAAAAAGAAAGACACTATTAAAAGGATGAAAAGTGCTAACAACATTCAAATCAGCAAAAAAAATTAAATAAATACAGATTTTTCAAGGTTCAAGATTTAACCAAGCACACAACTAAATAAACAGACTCACACATATGTAGAATTATTGGAGAGAATAAAAAGACAGTCGACTACATGAACATTCCTGTCTAGAATCTGAAAGATCAGGATCTGTATTGCTGAGAATGGCCACAGATTACTGCATGATCTGGTATTGTTGTGTGGAATAACCAGATTGATCTCCATAACCACGATGAAGTGCCACAGGTGTTGGACTTCTGATCCAGTGTCCACCAGTGATCGGGGTTCCATACCCTGTTTTGGCATGGTCTTTTGTCCATGGGGAGAGGCCCTTTACTGTGATTATCCTCCCTCCTGGGTCTTTTGTCCATGGGGAGAGGCCCTTTACTGTGATTATCCTCCCTCCTGGGTCTTTTGTCAATGGGGAGAGGCCCTTTACTGTGATTATCCTCCCTCCTGGTTCTTTTGTCAATGGGGAGAGGCACTTTACTGTGATTATCCTCCCTCCTGGGTCTTTTGTCCATGGGGAGAGGCCCTTTACTGTGATTATCCTCCCTCCTGGGTCTTTTGTCAATGGGGAGAGGCCCTTTACTGTGATTATCCTCCCTCCTGGGTCTTTTGTCCATGGGGAGAGGCCCTTTACTGTGATTATCCTCCCTCCTGGGTCTTTTGGCCATGGGGAGAGGCCCTTTACTGTGATTATCCTCACTCCTGGGTCTTTTGTCCATGGGGAGAGGCCCTTTACTGTGATTATCCTCCCTCCTGGGTCTTTTGTCCATGGGGAGAGGCCCTTTACTGTGATTATCCTCCCTCCTGGGTCTTTTGTCCATGGGGAGAGGCCCTTTACTGTGATTATCCTCCCTCCTGGGTCTTTTGTCCATGGGGAGAGGCCCTTTACTGTGATTATCCTCCCTCCACCCAGGTGTGAAAGGGAGCCTGGCTTGAGCGGGGAAAGGTTGTCATGACGTAAGGAGAGGACTGGGCCCCACCTTCCCATGCTGAGCCCATGACACAGTGGATATGAATTCCCTGTGAAGCCCCAGTGGCTGTCAAAGACAGCGGGAACTTTCACTCATTTTGTACTGCCAGTTCACTCCCCTGACTTTCCCCACACACAGCACATTTATATGGGTAAGAAATAGAATCGCCAAAACAGTTATGAACTGTAAATTTCCAGACTGACAATTAATAGAGTGATGGCCCAGAGGTAAGGCGTCCACCTTTGAAGTGAGAGAATTTGAGCGTGCTGGTTCGAATCACAGCTAATATTTTCTCCCCCTCCACAAGACCTTGAGTGGTGTTCAGGACGCTAGTCATTCGGATGAGACAATAAACTGAGGTCCCATGTGCAGCATGCACTTAGCGCATGTAAAAGAACCCACAGAAACAAAAGGGTTGTTCCTGGCAAAATTCTGTAGAAAAATACACTTTGATAGGAAAAACAAATAAAACAGCACACAGGAAAAAAAATTTTAAATGGGTGGTGCTGTAGTGTAGCAACATGCTCTCCCTTCTTGTGCTATCATTCAGTGAGATGATGAAAATATCCATATTACTGTTAGAAATTTGCACATACTAATGACTTTTAAACAAATCCAGGAAAGCACAAAGAGTTTGAGACAGGTTGAATTCAGAATGCTATATAAGCTCAGTAGTGACAGGTTGAATTCAGAATGCTATATAAGCTCAGTAGTGACAGGTTGAATTCAAAATGCTATATAAGCTCAGTAGTGACAGGTTGAATTCAGAATGCTATATAAGCTCAGTAGTGACAGGTTGAATTCAGAATGCTATATAAGCTCAGTAGTGACAGGTTGAATTCAGAATGCTATATAAGCTCAGTAGTGACAGGTTGAATTCAGAATGCTATATAAGCTCAGTAGTGACAGGTTGAATTCAAAATGCTATATAAGCTCAGTAGTGACAGGTTGAATTCAAAATGCTGTATAAGCTCAGTAGTGACAGGTTGAATTCAAAATGCTGTATAAGCTCAGTAGTGACAGGTTGAATTCAAAATGCTGTATAAGCTCAGTAGTGACAGGTTGAATTCAGAATGCTATATAAGCTCAGTAGTGACAGGTTGAATTCAGAATGCTATATAAGCTCAGTAGTGACAGGTTGAATTCAGAATGCTATATAAGCTCAGTAGGGCCCCTTCATCTAATTTTGTTGTCTGCCTTGTGACCGAGAAGAAACTGGGTCAAACGCCATTGTTGACACGCACTGCCCATGTAAACCAGTCACCTAGAAAATAACTTCCTTGCTGGCGAGCACAGCAACACACTCTGCATTTATTGGTTGCAGTGGAGAGTGGAAAGGTCAGTTAAGATATTCTTCGCTCATAATGTCATTCTGCAGATTAGATGTCACTCCAAAAATTCTAAACTTTCTGAAGCCCTGATCAGGCTTCTTTGTCTGAAACATTTGTAAGGTGAAGGGCCTCAATATATATATATATATATATATATATATATATATATCATAAAAATGGCAACATTACACAGGGCTCGCACAAAAAATCAATGACCACATGGAAACTTGCACGGTTTTCTCCTTGGAGGCATGATGAACTGATGCTGGCCCATCATGGGGAGTCAGTTGACTCTTTCTTTTTTTGTTTCAGCGACTATGATTCTGCTGATATATAAACAGCACAGACAAATGAAAAAAAAACCGAAAACGTAGAATGGCTGCCTACATGGCGGGGTAAAAACGGTCGTACACGTAAAAGCCCGCTCGTGTACATATGAATAAACATGGGAGTTGCAGCTCACAAACGAAGAAGAAGACAAATAAAAGTAGAAAGTGTTTTGGAATTCTACATCCTTGATTAGTGATCAGTGACTTTAAGTAAAACCATTTTGTCCTGAATGTGGTATAGCACATACAGTGGTATTGGTGACAACTGTCTTCTGACTGTGTGTGTGTGTGTGTGTGTGCGCCACAGAGCGGGTACGGAGATTGTGTCAAGAGCTGCCAAGGATCGTGTGGGGCACTACCTGCAGACCCTCAAACAACACTTTGCTGGTGAGTTGTCTGTGCACACACACATGCGCACTCCACACACATGCATGCATGCACATCTATATAGTATATGCATGCACACACACACACACACACACACACACACACACACACACACACACACACACATACATACATGTGTGTGTGGTTCGTCCGTTGGGATCGACAAGGACCATCTAGTCATCCTGGGGGTGGGTGGGTTGGGCTCTGTGGGTGCGCAGATGACTGGTCAGGCCAATCCGCGCCCGGAAGGTTCTGACGCAGCATGGATGGGATGGTGGCGACTGTCGGGGACTTGCTGGCACTGCTTTTCCTGGCCTGTCTGTGTTGCTCTGCTGCAGCAACCGTACAGCAGTTTCTTGGGGAGCCGGTGGTCTGGCATGCGAACTACATGGCCTGCCCAGCGCAGCTGGGTCTGCATCAAGATGGTGTAGATGCTGGGCAAGTTTGCACGAGTGAGCACCTCTGTGTTAGGGATCTTCTCTTGCCACTTTATGCCGAGAAGTTTTCTGAGGCTGGTGGTGTGGAAGTGGTTCAGGTTTTTGGCGTGGCGTTTGTAGGCTGTCCATGATTCACATCCATAGAGCAGTGTGGTGAGAACTATGGCCTTGTATACTTTGAGCTTCGTCTCCAGGGTGATGCCTCTCCTGTTCCAAACATTCTTATGGAGTCTGCCAAAGGCAGTGCTGGCTTTGGCGAGTCTGGCATTCACCTCGTCGTCAGTGAACTGTGCGAGAGAGTGTACTGCCCAGGTATGTGAACTTGTCCACTGCGTTCAGTTGTTACCCGTTGATGAAGATGTTTGGTTCAATGTAAGGCTTTCCTGGAGCTGGCTGGTGCATCACCTCAGTCTTCTTTGTGCTGATTGTGAGGCCAAAGTTGTCACAGGCAGCAGAGAACTTGTCGACGTTGTGTTGCATGTCAGCTTCGGAGGCAGCGTTGAGAGCACAGTCATCAGCAAACAGGAAGTTGACGGTGTCTGTCCTCACCTTGGTTTTTGCTTGAAGCCTCCTGAGGTTGAAGAGTGAGCCATCTGTGTGGTACCTGATGCCAGTGTCTATGTCAGCGTCTCTGAAGGCATCTGTCAGCATGGCTAAAAACATGAGACTGAACAGGGTGGGGGCAAGAACACACCCTTGCTTGACTCCGTTGGAGACAGGGAATGGTTCTGAAGCCTCTCTGTTGTCTTGGACTCGGGCCAGCATCCCATCGTGTAGTTGCCGTATGATGGTGATGAACTTTCTGGGACATCCGTACTTCGCCATGATTCTCCAAAGGCCATCTCTGCTAACAGTATCGAAGGCCTTGGTCAGATAGACATAGGTGGATTAAAGGTCGGCGTTCTGTTCCTGACACTTCTCCTGGAGCTGCCTGGCAGCAAACACCATGTTGATAGTCCCACGTTCTTTCCAGAAGCCACACTGGCTCTCTGGTAGGAGACCTTGCTCAAGGTGCGCTATGAGACGGTTGAGTAGCACTCTGGCCAGAGTCTTGCCTGCGATGGACAGCCTGTCCTTATGCCAATCATTTGACATGTTGAAACGTTTGATTCTGAGTGAGAAAGCATTATGTTGTGACCAGAGTGCGTGTTGGTGCAGACTGCCTGACAGACATACGACAGAACCTGGCGGCTCCCCGGCTGGTGGGGAAGCAGGACAGTGTGACCAAGCTGGCTGAACTGCTGGCCAACATGCAGTCCTCTGTCGTCGAACAGATCAAGTCCGTCCTGAACAACCTGCAGGTAGGGCACCTAATGGCTAAATGTAGGGTGGAGGTGGGGTGGGGGTGAGTGTGTGTGTGTGTGTTTGTGTGTGGGAATGTAAGTGTGTATGTGTGTATATTTGTGTGTGTGTGTGTGTGTGTGCGTGCGTGCTTTAGTTTAACATTTGGTGTCATATACTGTACCATGTCAAACTGATGCAAACTAGGCCTGTCGGTTTGTTCTGCTTGGCCAAATTTCACACGGCTAACAGTGAAAAGACGAGCGGTCTTGCCCGGTCCACTCTTAGCCAATCAAACGCCTCTTCTTCATCATCCACCTCTTCAATGTCCGACCCTTCAGTTTGTAGCATTTCAAGTACTTCGGCAACCCTAAAACGTTGCCGTCACTGCCTTGTTCGCTTCACAACATTCTGAGAAGAGCCCGCTTTGCTAACAGGCTGGCACGCGAGCAGACGACTGGTCAGTGACTTTGTCAGCGTGTGTGCGAGATGGGCCACACATCCCAGGCTGACCAATCATACTGTTCGATTGTGGAGTGACCCAGAATAGCGCACTCTGCTTGGCTAATCACAAAATCACGTGTACAGCGCATGATGGAATTTTACTTTCGGAGAATGCTATTCCATTCCTTCGTCCGAATCCGAATACGTTTTGTGTAGGAATGCGTGAGCATTCCTTCGTCCGGAGAGAGTTACGTCTTCATCATCCTCGTCGATGTCGAAACCTTCAGTTTGAAGCATTTCAATCACTTCAGCAGCAGTAAAAAGCTGCTGTCGTGATCTAGTTTGCTCCAAAAATTTTCGATACATATGCAGATTAGCTTGTCATGTGGGGTACCAAGGTCAACGGCTGGCCAGCAAGTGTATTGTTATGGAACCTCACAAAGAAACTTTCCATTCGACCCTTGACATGTTCGCAATGCCTGGCATAGCTGCAATTTTTATGCTACCCCATGAGGAAAATGTGGAAAAAATTTTAATTGTCGAAACTGCTATAGCATTCTGTCATCTGGAACGCTACCATACGTCAGGAACGCTGTAACGTTCCATCGTCCGGAATGAGTTAATGTGCGTATTTGATCTTCTGCGTACGTATGCCCATGAAGGGGGTTCAGGCACTAGTCTGCACATATGCTGACATTGGAGATTGGAAAAATCTCCGCTACTAGCCCACCAGGTGCACTGAAACTCAGGATTGAGCTTTGGAAACTTGGGAAACTCAGGATTGAGCTCGGGAAACTTGGGAAACTCAGGATTGAGCTCGGAAAACTCAGGATTGAGCTCGGGAAACTTGGGAAACTCGGGATTGAGCTCGGGAAACTCAGGATTGAGCTCTGGAAACTTGGGAAACTTGGGATTGAGCTCGGGAAACTTGGGAAACTCAGGATTGAGCTCTGGAAACTCAGGATTGAGCTCTGGAAACTCGGGATTGAGCTCTGGAAACGATTGAGCTCTGGAAACTTGGGATTGAGCTCTGGATTGAGCTCTGGAAACTCAGGATTGAGCTCTGGAAACTCGGGATTGAGCTCTGGAAACTCAGGATTGAGCTCTGGAAACTCGGGATTGAGCTCTGGAAACGATTGAGCTCTGGAAACTTGGGATTGAGCTCTGGAAACTCGGGATTGAGCTCTGGAAACTCAGGATTGAGCTCTGGAAACGATTGAGCTCTGGAAACTTGGGATTGAGCTCTGGAAACTCGGGATTGAGCTCTGGAAACTCGGGCAGGGATCCGGTGCTCTGACCATTTGGCCACCACATCTATCCAATGCATGTTTGATTGCTGATTTGTTATTTTGAGTGGAGCAATCACACTGAATAGTTGACATGAGATCAGCATTTGGCTCGTCTCCAGTGTTGTTTTGTAACTTCACAGTGTGTGGATTCACCTCGTATGAATTAGAAGACAGTACAGTACTAACATGTATTGGTTGAATAGGTTTGTGTGTGGAAGGAGTCTGTGTGTTTATGTGTGTGTGTGTGTGTGTGTAGGTATGTGGTGTATGTGTATGCTGTGTGAGCATGTATGTGTGTGTATGTGTTATATTTTGTTATATTTTGTTTTTAATTCTTGCACCTTATTCATGTCTCATACTTGGTAAAACACACTAAGACTAAAGGGTCACAGGGTAAGCACTGTTTAGAGGCACATCATTATTATATTAATATATTATTTTTATTTTTGATTCATTTTTTTTTTCAGGCATTCATAGCTCCTGACATCACGTTTGCCATGAAGACATATTTCCGAGGTCCGTTCTGCAACCAGGACGTGAGAGAGGGCCTGGTGGTGGGCTTTGTCCAGCACATCACCACTGTCTGCAATGTGAGTGCTTCAGTCTCTTCTTCCTGCTGGGTTGTCCCAACCAGGCAGATCAATCAAACTGCAGTGGGGCTGATTACCTATCAGTTCTTAAAACAGTTAATGAAAATACAAAATAGCGTTAAAAGGTCAATTAAAACAACATTAAAACAAGAGAGGCAAGGCCTTCAAGACTCACTTGTGATACATTGAAAAAAAAAAATCTAATCGTTAAAATGTGTTCTGTATTTGTTATTACAAAGCTTCGCGTTAAAAAGAAAAAGAAAAAAGTCCTAACCAGATTCGAATTAAGTCCCCTAGCATTAATTACAGAGTAATTTCCCTTTTTTTACTATCTGCGCCAAAACATTTGCAAAATAAATAATACTTCCATGCTTAGCAAAAGAAGTTCCTGTTTGAACAAAAAATGATAATAATGACTGCTCTTGTTGTTGGGTCAGAATATCAGATCAAAGTGCCAAGTTTAGAGAATACAAAAAATATAAATATAACTAAATGCAGTTTGCATATAATTAGTCTTCAATTTTTGTTGTTGTTTTTTTGTGCCCATCCCAGAGGTGCAGTATTGTTTTAAACAAGATGACTGGAAAGAACTGAATGTTTCCTATTTTTATGCCAAATTTGGTGTCAACTGACAAAGTATTTGCAGAGAAAATGTCAGTGTTAAAGTTTACCACGGACACACAGACACACACACACACCCACAGACAACCGAACACTGGGTTAAAACATAGACTCACTTTGTTTACACAAGTGAGTCAAAGATCAGTTTGCCCAAGTCTCATTCCATCCACGTAAAATTTAAGCCAAGTTAAAAATATTGAAAATAATAAAAATGAAAGGCCAAATCATCCACTTCTGTTTCAGTCCATGTCAATTTTAAATTGAGTCAAAATACAGATTTCCTTCAGTAACCGCAAGAGTGCCTGCGGGGACATCCTTGAACAAGTGCTCCATGGAGCTGGCTGTAAAATGTTTGTGCCTGACATCATGCAGATCCTGGCAGTCAGTCGTTAGATGTTTCAGGCTGAGAAGCTAGTGGCAAGGCACACACACCACAGAGCTGGTTCACCTTTCAGGATCAAAGAATGTGTCAGACAGAAATGACCTGCATAAAGCCTGCACAGCAACCTGACAGTGTGCACTGGTGTCTGATTGACTTGCTGCATCATAAGACTTACTGTAAAGTTCGGTCTGTTGAGCGCACTGGTATATAAGTCGCACCCACTAAATTTTGGAAAAGTTTGAACTTTATACATACATAAGCCACACTGGTTTATAAGCCGCACTTTTTTCCGGTACCGGAACACGTACTGATACAACAGAAAAGCTGTCAATACTGTAGGTTATGAAATAAACACAAGCGGGAACAACATAAAGAAAAGCAAGCAAAAATACTGCTAGTGCCACAAAAAAATAATAAATAAACACAACAAAAATAAGATCTATAATTTAGGGATAGTCACATTTATTCAACGTCATCCTGCTCACTGAATCCACTAAAATCTTAGTCTTCAGTGTCCGAGTTGAAGAGAACCAGCACAACTTCCTCCACCGTCTTGTCACTGACTTCAGCCTCGCTTTCACTTCATGAACTGTCGTCCGCTAGGTCGATCGCCTTCAATTTGAAGGCTGCATCATAGGCATAACGTTGCGTTTTCGGCATGATGAGGGTGTACACTTGAGCAGAGTTGAACTGAATGCTGATCTGAAGGCTTTAATGTGTGTGGATTTGATTTATAAAACGTGAACAGTTAGCACACTATCCTGAAGCTGATCCAAAAATTCATGGACAGAAATCATGATTTTGGTGAGCTGAAGGGCAGCGAAGAATAGAAGAGAACGTGACACTCCCGGGATCGTTAAAATCCACAAATAAGCCGCATCATTGTATAAGCCGCAGAGGTTGAAGCTGGGGTAAAAAGTTGCGGCTTATAGACCGAACTTTACGGTAATTTACAGCCACATGTCTTTGTGACTTCCTTTCTGTCTGTCTACTCCTTTTAGATCTTTGTGCTCAGCTGCTGATTCTAAAGTGCTGAATATCCCTTGTTGAAACAAATGAAGGAGGCAGGAGGCTGCCAATACAGAGAGTCAGTGAGGGTGTGGGTTCGAATCCCGCTCTCGCCCATTCTCCCAACTTTGACTGAGTGTCTAGTCATTCAGATGAGACGATAAACCCATGTCCCCTGTGCAGCACGCACTTGGCGCACTGAAAAAGAACCCATGGCAACGAGAGTGTTGTCCTCTGGCAAAATGATATAAAAAGAAATCCACTCTGATAGGTACACAAATATATAAGCATGCACTCAAGGCCTGACAAGCGTGTTGGGTTATGCTGCTGTCAGGCATCTGCCTAGCAGATGTGGTGTAGCGTATATGGATTTGTCCGAATGCAGTGACGCCTCCTTGAGAAACTGAAACTGAAACAAATCACAAGGTCAACACTCTTTCTCCTTTCTTGGCCCTGTGGTGTGGAACAGACAGCCCTTCTCTGTCTGTCACATGGATTTGGCACTTCAGTTCCAAACGCACCTCTTCTGCTCTTCTTACCATATTATTGACTAATGTGCTTCTTCACCTTCTTTCCTTTGTGCTTGCATGTTTGTGTGTGGACACAGTTGTTTGTGAATGGTATGTTGTATGTCTTTGTATGTTGTAAGTTTGAGTGAACATGGGAAATGCAGCCCTTGAACGCAGGAGGAGAATTTAAAAACAAAATGTGATGAACCTTTCCAGGAATTCTGTGAGTCAAGCGGTGACCGTGGGTCGGTACCTCCGGCACTGTTGTTGATCCTGTCACGGTACTGCATTGACCTGGAGAACGCCACCATCTCCTACCTGGTCAGTTCTGCACATATTGTCCTTTTGTATGGGATGTGTGTGTGTGTGTGAGAGAGACAGAGAGAGAGAGAGAGTGCGCTTGAGAGTTAATTGTGTTTGTACACGTGTATTTTTTTGTTGTTGTTGTTGTCGTGTGTGTGAGTGCATGAGTGTTAACTGTTTGCATTTGTACATGTGAAAGGTTTTTTTTTGTGTGTGTATGTGTCTGTGTGTGTGTGTGTGCTCATGTATGTTCGTGTGTGTGTTTGTGTCTGACTGATGTGTTATTGCAAAGTGCTTTGAGAGGTTTGAAAGCGCTGTATAAATGTACTACTATTTTATTTTTTCACCATTCAAAATCTTTTTATTCATTCATTTTTATGTAATTTTACTGTGACATAAATGTACACGCAGCAGTAACATTAGAAAATAGAATAGACGAATGTAACGTAACACACTTAGCAAGTAATTAAATGAATAGGGCAAGGCAACACAATGTACTATTAGTAGAAGTAGTAGTAGTCGTGACATAAATGGACACACAGCAGTAAAACAAGAGAATAGATGAAAGTTACATACTGCACTTGACAATGATTAAAGGAATAAAGTTGGGCACCACAATCTGTCGATGTACTAGTATTATTAGTAGTAGTTGAAGAAGCAGTAGCAGTATATTATTGTTGTCGTTGTTGCTTGGTTGTGGCAGCTGACGCTGACAGAGGAGCAGTTTCTGGTGGAAGAGCGGACGGTGGGGTCACTGGTCAGCGACCTGTGTCATCAGGCCAAGTCAGCCGCACAGCGTCTGCTCAACCATTATGTCCGTGTGCAGGGACTCACCATCTCTCAGGTGTGTGTGGGGGAGGGGGAGTGGGCTTATGTTTTGGGGGGTTGGGGGGTGGTGGCTGTGGGGGGCCCTATATCTTCTTTTCCAGATCAACACTCAGCTTACATCAGAGATTGACATGTCAGAAGACGGGCGCAATAGCCGAGTGGTTAAAGCGTTGGACTGTCAATCTGAGGGTCCTGGGTTCGAATCACGGTGACGGCGCCTGGTGGGTAAAGGGTGGAGATTTTTACGATCTCCCAGGTCAACATATGTGCAGACCTGCTAGTGCCTGAACCCCCTTCGTGTGTATATGCAAGCAGAAGATCAAATACTCACGTTAAAGATCCTGTAATCCATGTCAGCGTTCAGTGGGTTATGGAAACAAGAACATACCCAGCATGCACACCCCTGAAAACGGAGTATGGCTGCCTACATGGCAGGGTAAAAACGGTCATACACGTAAAAGCCCACTCGTGTGCATACGAGTGAACGTGGGAGTTGCAGCCCACGAACGCAGAAGAAGAAGAAGAAGAAGGTGACATATCAGAAGAGGGTGCTCTGTTGGCACAGGGGAGGTAACATGTCGGGGGGAGGTAACTAGCCGCACCTACCTTCATTTTCTCCCCTTCTCAGGGGTAGTAGTTTGCACAGGACAGGAGATCAGACCTCCGCCGGAGTCTGCATCAGTGGGTTACGGTAAGTATTTTAGATTAATTCCTGTTACAGCAAAGTGAGAGCTGTATGACTGACTAGTGGTTTCTCCACTGCAATGAGAATTTTTGAATAGCTTTGTATTTTGTGAAGGACTATGACTCTCAAACTGAAAGGCAAGATTGCGCTTGCTCTTAGTGCTGTGGCTTTGGGGGCTAGTTGGCCTTTGGGAACCATCCCATCGCTGACTGTCCTAAAACCCTCTTGGCTGAGAGAGTGGGGATGTAGCTAAATCAAATTCATAATCAAATTCTAGCCCAGATAATTTGGGCATTAGTTGCCTTCCCTGCTGTCCTGATCATCTTAGTTGGTCACAATTGACAATAATACATATCTTCTTTTTGTTTTGTTTTTGTTGTTTGCTGAATTGCCATGTCAGTGTGCAATTCCTCACCATCTCTCAGGTGTGTGTGTGGGGAGGGGGAGTATGTGTTTTTCTGGGGGGGTCTTATATCTGATTTTTGTCATGTTGCAACAGAAACACTTGGCACATCGTGTGTTCTTTCCATATTGTTACAGTGCAATTCTTTATCAATAGGTTTACCTTCTCCTGGCATAGAACCTCTACAGAAACTTCAAAACTCATCTGCTTATCTGATCCTGAAAGCCTCTCACAAACAACCGTGACCTCCAGTTCTATAGAAGTTACACTGACTTTCAGTATCTGACAGAATAAAGTTAAAAATAGCTTGAATATGTTGCAGTTCATTGAATTGTTCTGCACCCTCGTACCTTTTGGATTTACAGTCCGCCCTGTGCAGGCCTGAGTTCATCTGACACACGCATGTTTGAAATCCTGCGTTATGTGATTGTCCTGTGATGATTGTCCATTGTCCTGTGATGGTTGTCCATTGTCCTGTGATGGTTGTCCATTGTCCATTGTCCTGTGATGACTGTCCATTGTCCTGTGATGACTGTCCATTGTCTTGTCCTGTGATGATTGTCCATTGTCCTGTGATGATTGTCCATTGTCCTGTGATGATTGTCCATTGTCCTGTGATGACTGTCCATTGTCCATTGTCCTGTGATGACTGTCCATTGTCCTGTGATGGTTGTCCATTGTCCTGTGATGGTTGTCCATTGTCCATTGTCCTGTGATGACTGTCCATTGTCCTGTGATGACTGTCCATTGTCTTGTCCTGTGATGATTGTCCATTGTCCTGTGATGATTGTCCATTGTCCTGTGATGACTGTCCATTGTCTTGTCCTGTGATGATTGTCCATTGTCCTGTGATGATTGTCCATTGTCCTGTGATGATTGTCCATTGTCCTGTGATGGTTGTTCTGTTGAAAGTCAACAAACTGACTCATCGTTTTGTTATTGTTTCGATGTTTTTTTCTTTTTTATGTTGTTGTCTGTCTGTTTGATTTTTTTTTTCCAGGTCAGTCAGGTCTGATATACAGGACTGAAACATTCAGCCCTGATATGGGCCTGTGTGGTGGTTGCTGGACTATAAGCAATAATGATAATAATAAGGATCATAATCATAATGATAGCAACGATGATGACGGCGGTGTTTGTCCCGGCAGATGCTGAGGAAGAGCGTGGAGACGCGTGACTGGCTCAACACCATAGAACCACGCAACGTGCGTGCCGTCATGAAGCGGGTGGTGGAGGACATGACCGCCATTGACCTGCAGGTCTGCCTGCTTTCCTCACTGCTTCTGGCAGTCTGAAAAAGTCCCTGGAAACTCACCTCATCTGTCTGAAAAAGTCCCTGGAAACTCACCTCATCTGTCTGAAAAAGTCCCTGGAAACTCACCTCATCTGTCTAAAAAAAGTCCCTTGAAACTCACCTCATCTGTCTGAAAAAGTCCCTGGAAACTCACCTCATCTGTCTGAAAAAGTCCCTCGAGACTCACCTCATCTGTCTGAAAAAGTCCCTCAAAACTCACCTCATCTGTCTGAAAAAGTCCCTGGAAACTCACCTCATCTGTCTGAAAAAGTCCCTCGAGACTCACCTCATCTGTCTGAAAAAGTCCCTCGAGACTCACCTCATCTGTCTGAAAAAGTCCCTCAAAACTCACCTCATCTGTCTGAAAAAGTCCCTGGAAACTCACCTCATCTGTCTGAAAAAGTCCCTCGAGACTCACCTCATCTGTCTGAAAAATTCCCTCAAAACTCACCTCATCTGTCTGAAAAAGTCCCTGGAAACTCACCTCATCTGTCTGAAAAAGTCCCTCGAGACTCACCTCATCTGTCTGAAAAAGTCCCTGGAAACTCACCTCATCTGTTCTGACTACCATCTATGTGACTGATCTGATTTTTTAACTTTTACTCTGTGTGTGTGTGTGTGTGTGTGTGCATGTTTGTGCTTTTGTGACTGTAAGCATTGAATGCCTATTTAGATATGTATGTAAAACTTTAACTTTTGATTTTTATGTAAATGCCACATACTCCCAGTCTGGGAGGTGTGAGCGACAATGTATTATTATTATTGTAACTATGATGATTATTTTAGTCATAGTAATATTGATGACGATGATGATGATGATGATGATGGTTATGATACCAGGTGGGGCAGCTGTACGAGGAAGGGGTGCGAAGGGAACGCAGCAGTGACTCAAGTCGTCGCACTCACCCCCACAGCGTCTCCCAGCAAAACAAACGTCTGCAGTGGAGCTACTCCCCCAGGTGATGGAATAGTCATGGCCAGAGACAATGAAAATGCGCCAAGGATGGCACGCTCCACACACATGACACCCTTCTGAGAGAGAGAGAGAGAGAGAGAGAGAGAAAGGAAACAGATCTGTTGCTTCTGTGTTGACACATTTTATTTTGGGAACACTCCTTATCTCACTCTCAATTCTGTCCTCAGAAAAAGCAGGGTGGGGTGGAGTTGATAAAAGGGACAAATGGAGGAGAGGAGTGTGTTCAGCAGCACTGAAACTGACTGTTAAGGGACAAATGGAGGAGAGGAGTGTGTTCAGCAGCACTGAAACTGACTGTTAAGGGACAAATGGAGGAGAGGAGTGTGTTCAGCAGCACTGAAACTGACTGTTAAGGGACAAATGGAGGAGAGGAGTGTGTTCAGCAGCACTGAAACTGACTGTTCAGTCACCCTTTCACTGATACAATCAAAACTTGGTTACGGGCAAGCGGAGGGAGCGTTTCTACCTGTCCACCAGAAGGTTTTGTAGTTGCATTCATTATGATGATCCACTGACTCAGGTGTGCTCTGTATAACCCTCATCAGTGACGAGGACGGTGTGCCTTTTCATACCTTGGTCCTGTCTTCTGAATTAAACTTTCCTACCAAACTAATCGTGCTGAAACAAAATGGCAGTTCAAATCTGGCCTCAGAACATGTCTGTACAGATCTGCTGTGATGGATGTGCAGGTGTTGGTGTGTGATGTGGAGTGGTGTGGTGTGGTGTGATGTGATGTGGTGTGGTGTGGTGTGTGTGGTGTGGTGTGATGTGGTGTGGTGTGATGTGGAGTGGTGTGATGTGGAGTGGTGTGGAGTGGTGTGATGTGGTGTGTGATGTGGAGTGGTGTGGTGTGGTGTGGTTTTGGGGGGGTGTGTGTGTGTGTGCATGCGTGCTTGCATGCATGCATGCGTACATGTGCATGCTTGCCTACATGAGAGCACTTTGTTATTGAGACATTCTGTTTGTATTGCTTGTAAGTCTTCGTTATAGTGCTGTGTGTAGCAATTGTTTTCCGATATTAATGTTAATTGTTGGGGCTGTGGGCCCCTTTGCGAAGGAGAGGCAGCGCATTATAGATACCCATTACTATTCTGAATAATATTTGAGCCCTATCATTGTGCATTATAGATACCCATTACTATTCTGAATAATCATATTTGAGCCCTATCATTGTGTGGTGCTGACAGTGTGGACAACAGCCTGATGAGCAACATCCAGAAGCTGTTCTCGGAGAAAATAGAGATCTTCAGCGCTGTGGAGTTCTCCAAGGTCTCCGTGCTCACCGGCATCATCAAGATCAGCCTCAAGGTCAGTACCCCTCCACAGTCTGAGAAGAATAATAGCAATAAAAAAAAAAGTACATTTATACAGCGCTTTCAAGCTTCTCAAAGAGCTTTACTGTAACACATCAGTCAGACACAAAGTGCACAAAAATCACACGCTTACACACACGTACATGTGCACGCACACACAAGCACACACAAACATGCCTGGAAAAAAATACATGCTTCTGTGGTCTTCATTGGCCGCCTGTCTCAGCAGGTTTCATTCTGATCGACTACATTGGTGGGAGTGTTACTGTATTTCACGGACTTCTGTATTGGCATTCAGGTGTTTTTTGGTTTTACTTCACTTTTTTTGTTTTGTTTTTTGTTTTGTATTTACATCGTTTTGATATTAAGGCATGCTCTGGAGCAGTGCCTGGTGATAATGCACCTTACTATCAGGCGAGTATCCATGAGTTTGAGTCATATACATGGACCAAGATTTTTACACTTCCTTTCACCAGACCTGCACACACACATGATGTGAGTGACTGTTTTTTTTACAATACTGAAAAGTTTGCAGCTGGAGCCTAGAGGCCATTTAACAAAATGATATGAATTAAAGGAAATAAACAAATATGAAATAAAAATTTTTTTAATGAAAATTCGTAATTGATTGATATGGATACTTATATAGCACCTATCCTTGGTCAGAGACGAAGCTCTATACGCTTTACAAACACAGGGTTATTTGCACAACAGGCTGCCTACCTGGGTAGAGCCGACTGACGGCTGCCATTGGGCGCTCATCATTCGTTTCCTGTGTCGTTCATGCAGATTACAGGCATGCACACACACACACTCAGACATGTAACATTTTTACATGTATGATCATTTTTGTTGTTGTTGTTTTTAGGTTACTGTATTGTATTTGTCATGACAGGTTTCTTTGGGTGAGATTCTGGCCGCTCTCCATGAGGAGAGCGTATTGCCAAAGGACAGCATCCCTTTTTGTTTTCTTCTTTTCTGCCTTCAGCTGTTTTCTCTATAAAATTTCGCCAAGGACAACCCTGTTGTTGCTGTAGGTTCTTTTACATACTCTTCATGCATGCTGCACACAGGACCTCAGTTTATCATCCCATCCAAATGACTAGTGCCCAGACCACCACTCAAGGTCTAGTGGAGCGGGAGAAAATACTGGCGGGTGTGGGTTTCGAACCTGTGTGTTCAGTTTCTCTCTCTTCGTAGGCAGACGCTTTACCACTAGTCCAACACTCCACCTATATATATGTGTGTTGTATAATATTATGTTATATTATGTTATATCATATCATATATCATATCAAATCAGATTAGCATAGATTAGGTTAGGTTAGGTTTGTTTAGGTTATATTATGTTATGTTATATTGTATCTTAATGTATTATATTATTTTATATTATATCATAATAAATTATATTATAATTATATTGTCAGACGTTTCTGGAGTGCGTACGTCTGCGGACATTTGGTCGTTACGGTCTGCAGCAGATTCAGGTGGATACGCACTACCTGCAGTTATACCTGTGGCGGTTTGTCTCCGATGAAAAGTGAGTGGCTACTGTATGTTGAAAATTAATGAAGATAATGTTTTGTCATATTAACTTAAGTAATGTGTATGTTTGTGAATATATAGGAATGTACATATATGGGTGTGTATGTGTGGATGTGTGTGTGTCTGTGTGTGTGTATGTATATGTGTATATATATGTGTGTGTGTTTGTGTGTCTTTGTGTGTGTGTGTAAAGTGGTGGTGGTGGTGGTGGTGTGTCCATCGAGATCGATGATGACCATCGTTGTCATCCAGATGGGGGATGGGGGGAGGGTGGTGGTGGGGTGGGGGGGAGGATGCTCATGAATCTATCTGTGAGTGCGCAGATGGCTGAATAGTCCAATCTGCGCACGAAATGTTCGCTGACAGTTGGGGCAGACAAAGACAGGCATATCATTGTCAGGGAGCTTGTTTGCCCGTGACTTTCTGGCCTGCCTCTTCTCAACAGCTGCAGCAGTCCTGTTGGCCTCGCACAACCTGGCGCCTTTGTGCACAGCAGCGCGCCATTTGTCATGGTCCACTGCAGATTCCTCCCAGGAGTCAGGGTTGATATCAAACGCTTTCAGAGAGACTTTCAGAGTATCTCTGAAGCGCTTCTTCTGACCTCCGTGTGATCTCTTCCCTTGTTGCAGCTCGCCATAGAAGAGCCTTTTGGGCAGCCGATGGTCTGGCATGTGCGCCACGTGTCCAGCCCAGCGAAGCTGGGACTGCATCAGGATGGTGAAGATGCTGGGAAGGGTGGCTTTTGCGAGCACCTCTGTGTCAGGGGTCTTGTCTTGCCACTTGATGTTCAGTAGCTTCCTGAGGCATGTTGTGTGGAAGTGGTTCAGCTTCTTGGCATGTCGTTGGTACACTGTCCAAGTTTCGCAGGCATACAGTAGTGTGGGGAGAACTACTGCTCTGTAGACCTTTAGCTTGGTCTCAAGACTAATGCCTCTTCTGTTCCAGACATTTGCATTGAGTCTACCAAAAGCTGCGCTTGCTCTTGCAATCCTGACATTCACTTCATCGTCGATTGTCACATTTCGTGACAGTGTGCTGCCAAGGTATGTGAACCGCTCCACCGCACTGAGTCTCTGACCGTTGACTGTGATGTTGGGCTCAACGTAGGGTTTCCCTGGGGCTGGCTGATGGAGAACTTCAGTTTTCCTCGTGCTGATGGTAAGGCCGAAGTTCCTGCTGGCAGTGGCAAACTTGTCGACGCTGAGTTGCATGTCAGCTTCAGATCCAGCGTTGAGGGCACAATCATCAGCAAACAAAAAGTCTCTGATGATGTCTGTCATGACCTTCGTTTTTGCTTGAAGCCTTCTGAGGTTAAACAGCTTGCCATCTGTTCGGTACTTTAGGCCGATTCCAACATCGCCATCTCTGAAGGCATCAGTAAGCATTGCAGAGAACATGAGGCTGAACAGCGTTGGAGCCAGGACGCAGCCTTGCTTGACACCATTTGTGACAGCAAAAGGAGCAGATGTTTCACCATTGTCCTGGACTCGAGCCTGCATGCCTTCATGGAATTGGCTGACCAAGGAAATAAATTTCCGAGGGCATCCGTACTTGGCCATGATCTTCCACAGTCCCTCTCTACTCACGGTGTCGAAGGCCTTAGTGAGGTCGACATAGGTGGAGAACAGATCAGCATTTTGCTCCTGACATTTCTCTTGCAGCTGCCTTGCAGCAAACACCATGTCAGTGGTTCCGCGCTCTTTCCGGAATCCACATTGGCTCTCAGGCAAATGACCTTGGTCAGGGTGTGCTGTGAGGCGGTTAAGTAGGATCCTGGCAAGTATCTTGCCTGCGATGGAGAGCAAGGAAATGCCCCGATGGTTATCACAGGCTTGCCGGTTCCCCTTTCGCTTGTACAAGTGAATGATAGATGCATCTTTGAAATCCTGGGGGATCGTCTCTTCTTTCCACATGAGTGAGTACAGCTGATGAAGCTTCTCAGTCAGCACAGTGCCTCCATCCTTCTAGACCTCTGCTGGTATGGAGTCTGAGCCAGGTGCTTTGCCACTGGATAGCAGACGGATTGCTTTCTGGGTCTCAAGAAGTGTTGGCGGATCGTCCAGTGCTTCGTTGGTGGCGACTTGTGGGAGACGGTCTATGGCTTCATCATTTATGGAGGAAGGGCGATTTAAGACACTGTTGAAGTGCTCAGCCCATCGTTCGAGAATGTTCTCCTTCTCGGTGATCAAGGTATTCCCATCTGCACTGAGGAGGGGGGATGATCCTGAGGATGTGGGGCCGTAGACTTCTTTTAAGGCATCATAGAACCTCTTCATATCATGCCTGTCAGCATATCCCTGGATCTCATCAGCTTTGTCACTCAGCCACTTATCCTGCATCTGGCGTAACTTTTGCTGAACAGTCCTGCGGATGTCATTGTATGCATCCTTTTTTGATGTGGACTTTGGGTTGCTCAGGTGGGCTTGATGCAGACGGCGTTTCTCATCCAGAAGCTGCTTGATTTCATCACAGTTTTCATCAAACCAGTCTTTGTGCTTTCTGGTCATGGGTCCCAGGGTCTCTGAAGCTGTACTATAGATCAGCTCACGCAGGGTCCTCCAGTCAGACTCCACATTCTGGTTGTCCAGAGAGGTGGATTCCAGACGATCTTCCAGCAGCTCCACAAAGGACTGTTTGATGGTGATGCTTTTCAGCTTAGCGATGTTGAGCCGTTTTGGAGCCTTCTGGCCTTGGGGGCGTCTCTTGGGTTGGATTCGAATATTCAGCTTCGAGACTACAAGGCGATGGTCTGTCCAACACTCGGCGCCGCACATGGTCTTTGTTACACATACATCTTGCCTATCCCTTTTCCTGACGATGACATAATCGATGAGATGCCAATGCTTTGAGCGAAGGTGCATCCATGACGTCCTGTTTCGGGTAGGGAGGCAGAAAACTGTGTTGGTTATCAGCAGTTCGTGCTCTGCACAGTTCTGAAGCAAAAGCAATCCATTTGGGTTGCAGTGGCCCACACCGTGCTTTCCAATCACTCCATCCCAGGAGATGTAGTCAGAGCCAACTCTAGCATTGAAGTCCCCAAGAATGATGAGCTTGTCTGCTTTAGGGATAGCAGCAATGACAGAGTGAAGGTCCTCGTAGAACTTCGCCTTCACTTCATCCGGGTTGGTCATGGTTGGGGCGTAGGCACTGACAATGGTGAGGTGCTTCTGGCCAGATGCCAGTGGGAGTTTCATGGTCATAAGCCTATCGTTGACTCCCTTTGGGATTCCAGCTAGCTTGCTGACAAGTGCTGTTTTTACTGCAAAACCAACGCCAGCCTCACGTCGCTCTTCGCTTCCTCGTCCACTCCAGAAGAAGGTGTAACCAGATCCCCGTTCACAGAGCTCGCCTTCGCCTGCAAACCGAGTCTCACTCAAGGCTGCGATGTCGATGTTGTATCTGGCGAGTTCGGATGCAACTAGTGCTGTTCTCCTTTGGGGTCTGTCCGCGTTATCTCTGTCCAGGAGAGTCCTTATGTTCCAAGCACCAATGGTGAGAGGAACGATCCTTGTTTTTTTCTTTTCTTTCTCTTTGTTTCGACCGCTGATGTAGGGTCCCCGTCAGCCGCGGTATGCTGGCCAGGGTGATATGGAGCAGGCAATTTTTAGGGCACCTTTTCTAGCCCCTTCCTCATGCCAGGGAGGTGAGCAGTGCATTCCTAAAGAGGGCTGCTCAGACGCTCAGACGGCTGCCGAGCTCCATCGCTGCTCCTGTCGACGAAGAACGACCCTATGGCCTGAGCCGCCTGCGTGCAGGTCTGCGGCTGTGACTGCCACTGTACCCACACCTGTCGTTTCGTCGCTCGCCTGTCGCCACAGGACTTGGGGGTGATGAAATGATGAAGGATGAAAGGTCATTTTGGATGACTGATGACTTGCGCGATGAGTTTGTTTAAAGTGAAGAGGAGTTGCGCAACGTCGACCTCACTCTCTCGTCCAGGTCCACCAATTTCCAGTGGCAAGACTAAGTCGAGACGACTGGAGGATGAGCACGGATGCAGTGGATGACCAAGATATCCTTTCGGTGTCTCATCTTGCTCTCTGCACTCCACAGTGCGTTGCTGTAACCGCCTTCCTCTCCGTTGAACCGATAGGTTTCTTCCGCAGATTCTGCCGGATCCAGACTTCGCATACATGGGTAGACACACCCCGGGGGCCAACTGCGTGTGGCATGCACACAGCACAGTGGAGCTAGATGGCCGTCGGTGGCTCTCCTGAGCCGACGCCCTTTTATGGATCTCCATAAGGGTGTCTAGCCACCCGCCTCACCAGTCCCAGAAGGGAGCGGTGGAAGTGCCGGTTTAGTCGTCGGCAACCCGACCCTGAACAGGTTGTACTGGATTACAGGTTACCAGTAGCAGATCTAATGACCAGACCTGACACCTGTGTGTGTCATAAAGTAATGTATAAGGATGCATATATTTATATGTATATTGTATGTTTGTTTGTTGTTTTTTTCATTTGTGTGTGCTTCCTAAGTATATTTGGTTTCTTTGATCTGTGCACTATGAAAACGCTTGCCATAACAAATGATTAATACGTTAATGGTCAGTAAGTGTGGCTGAAAAGAAAAGGACGTTTTGTGCAAGCAGTAACAAAAAATGATTAATACGTTAATGGTCAGTAAGTGTGGTTGAAAAGAAAAGGACATTTTGTGCAAGCAATAACAACAAATGATTAATACGTTAATGGTCAGTAAGTGTGGCTGAAAAGAAAAGGACGTTTTGTGCAAGCAATAACAAAAAATGATTAATACGTTAATGGTCAGTAAGTGTGGTTGAAAAGAAAAGGACGTTTTGTGCAAGCAATAACAACAAATGATTAATACGTTAATGGTCAGTAAGTGTGGTTGAAAAGAAAAGGACGTTTTGTGCAAGCAATAACAAAAAACAAAACAAAGAAACAAAGGAACAACAAACAAACAAAAACAAAAACAAAACAAAAATAGCAGAAAAGAAAAATATCTGTATCTGTGTCGGCTTGTATTGTGTTATATTTTTTGAGGGGTTCCTTTTTGTATTCTATTACATTTATTTATCATAACAGTGTGAAATTTGGTGATGTTTTGTGGTTTTTGTTTTTGTTTTTTTTTTTACTTCTCTGTGTATACATTTGTTGCCCATCAAAATGGATTTTTCATACAGAATTTTGTCGTGCATAACCTGTTTTGACGCTCGGGGATTCTTTTGCATGCAGTTTGCACATGACAGCCACAGGACTTTCTGTTTAACTCTTTCCATACGAACGGCGAAAGAGACGATGTTAACAGCGTTTCACCCCAATTACCATCATCAAAATATTGCAAGCGGAAGGCTCTTATACTGAAGACGTGAATGTTGACAAAGAATACCACAATTCTGACGATGGAAGCTAAAGGTTGGGTCATTCAGACACCCACTGGACATCCGAGGGGTCTGTGTAGAGGAGAAGAGAGGACTGGCCGTACTGAGTGAGTTAATCATGTCATCTGTAAGACCAACACAAAGACCGCCACTGAGTGTTTTGTGGACAGGGGAGGGGGCTGGGAAGGATGGGGGGTAAAGGAAACCCCAGTGTTTGTGAAAACTAAACCTGTACCCTCCTTGTCACATTGAGGCACTTGATCCCCACTCTCCATGTGTGTGCAGGAATGTTGACGGCTGTTGTGTGGTATTTCGTTGTTGGTTGACACTGTACAGTGTTGATTCACATGCATTCTGATAAGACAACTAGACTTTGGAAACAGGGTTGTTTTTTGCATTCTTGTGTATGTGCGCTGATGATTCGTGTTCCATAATTAGACAACACACACTTTCAAAACAGCATTGTTTTGCTCTCTTTTCTGCGTTGATGATTCATGTGTGTTTGAACATCGTAAAAACCAAGAGACATGGCATCTGACCGCTTTCCTCCGAGGACTGAATTGGTGTATACGCCGTCCTACCTTTCAGAACGTCGTTGCGCTGCCCCGTTTATGACAAGCACTTATGATTTCTCCACACAGCCAAACGAGTATCTTATTGTTGCAGGTGTTTCCACAGGCAATGAACCAGCATGGTGACACACACACACACACACACACACACACACACTTGCACGCATGCACGCACGCATACACACACACACACACACACACACACACATGCAAGCACGCATACACACACACACACACATAACAAACAGACACATACACACACACACACACACAGAAAGGTTGCAGGTTGCCGTGTATAATGAACATGTCACCATGATTCTTTCCTCAGTCCCAGGACAACAGCTGTGCATGAGTTGCATGGTGACTCATCCCTCTGTTTTAATTACTTGTGACCATTAACATCGTTTGGAAAATGATATTTCCTTTTTTTTTCTTCTTTTGAAGTGAGATTGGGGTGTATTAACCCCTAGGCTGCCTATGTGACAGGATAACTCCTCGTCACCAAGCATGTACGCTTCGCTGCCACAATGACCAGATAACTCGTCATTGAAGTATTCTGACTTTTCCCTGGTTTGCATTCAGTTCATTGACAAAAATAGTGGTAGATTTAGCTTGAGGAATCTTTCTAGATTCTATTCATAGCTAGAAACACCACCTACGTCATTAGGCAGTCCTTTATTTGAACGTTTTGGTTGGGTTACTGTCGTAGTGTTTGCTTGGCTCTTTTCCTTGCTCGCTCAACAAAATTTGCTCAAGACATGCGATCGTGGTGAACTAAATCAACGAAGATTGCTTTCTTTTGCTGATGCTCAGAAAGAATTGAAGCGTAATTTCGAAGGAGACGACAGTGGTGAACATTTATAGGACAATTTGATAGAAAATAAAGGGAGCAATCAAGAGAGTGGCCAAGATAAACTGTCAGTAAGTGATGCCGGCTGTACAGGTGTATCAGGCGACAGAAACTGACTGAATTTTTAGCAGGACACAGTATGAACGATTTTCTTGGCACTCAGCCAATGCAGTCTGATGAAAAGTACTCAGCCAATGCAGTCTGATGAAAAGTGGATCAAGTAACCATGTGAGAGGGGTGAAGAGGAGGGGTGTGGAGACTGAGGGGGTGTGGCCTGTCACTTGGAGAAGTCACAATGCATTGTGTATTTATCTCTTTTTTTTTTTTTTTTTTACTTTTTTAAAAATTTTATTGTGGTTCTAGTATGATTTTGTATGTGCAGATACCCATTTGTCCAGAAAATATGATATTTTAGTGCAAAGTACCTGACTAATGTTTGTAATGAACAAGTTGAAAATGTGACAAAAATACTAAACACTTATTTCAAAACAACATCATGTCACTAAACAGATAAAATGGGAAAAAATGTGTTTTGTATTCTTTATTCATTTACCTTTCGGAAAATGTATACTTTTATGGGTCTTTCTCCAATAACAAAGAGCACAGAATTTTTTGAAGATTTATACCAGTTTTTTGGGAAAAAAACCTGGCAAATAGATTTCACTTAAATCTTATTTTCCTGGCAGCCAAAGGGTTAAGAGTAATTGTTTGAGTGTGTGTGTGTGTGTGGTGTTTGTGTGTATATGTGTGTGTGCGTGGTGTTTGTGTGTGTATGTGTGTGTGGTGTTTGTGTGTGTATGTGTGTGTGTGTGTGGTGTTTGTGTGTGTGTGTGTGTGTGTGTGTGTGTTGTTTGTGTGTGTATGTGTGTGTGTGGTGTTTGTGTGTGTATGTGTGTGTGTGGTGTTTGTGTGTGTATGTGTGTGTGTGTATGTTTGTGTCTGTGTCATACATTGTGTGTGTGTGTGTGTGGTGTTAGTGTGTATGTGTGTGTGTGGTGTTTGTGTGTGTATGTGTGTGTGTGTGGTGTTTGTGTGTGTGTGTGGTGTTTGTGTGTGTATCTGTGTGTGTCGTGTGTGTGTGTGTATGTTTGTGTCTGTGTCATGCATGTGTGTGTGTGTGTGGTTGAGAGGTATGTATGAATGCATGCATATATGTATTTTGTGTGTATGCCTTTGGTTTAGATGTTGGGGGTTGATAAGTATGTTTATATTCGTGTGTGTGTGTGTGTGTGTGTGTACATGTTTGTTGTGTGAAAGTTAGGCAGAGTGGGAGGGAGCTTTTGAAGAATACTGGAATAATCAACTGTGCAGAAACAACCAAACAAAGGAAAAACAAAAAAAAACAAAAAACAAAAAAACAAAAAAAAAGCAAAAAAAAAAGCCAAGTACTGATGAGTAGAACACTAATTTTTTTTTTTTTTTTTTTTTTTTTTTACTGTCTGTGCATAAGAAATGCTGTAGGAATATTTAGATGGTAAAAATATTTTTATAAAGTGCTAGCTGGCCTTTGGGGACCAACTGAAAAGTATTGACTAGAACAGGAATAGCTAAATAGATGAATAAAAGGATGGTAAACCAGAGATTTATTGTGTGAAACTGTCAGTGAAAAACAAAAATAAAACAAAAAACAAAAAAACTTCCAGTAGGGGGAATGCTTTGGTCAGTGAAAAAAAAAAAAAAGTGTTGTGTTTACAAAAACAGAACATAGGAATAACAGGCGGTTTTGATGAACAATATATTGGACAGATAAAAAGAAGTACTGAACCTGTTGTAAAACTGGAGATATGTGAATCCAGCATATTACATTTTTGCCTCCAGAATGTATTTGAATATCAGTGAAAGTGAAAAGGAAAATGATTATTTTGATAAAAACAGAACAGAGGAATAACAGGCAATTGTGGGGGACAATATACTGGACAAATAAAGAAGCAATTTTTCTGTTGTAAAATTGGAGATATTTGTATTTTGCACATTCTGTTTTTTCCCCCACAAAATTACAAAGTGCGTATTTGAATTGCACACACACGCACACTCACACACAGAGACAGACACACACAGACACCACCCCCCACACACCCCTCACCCCCACCCCACACACACCCCACACACACCCACACGCACGCACACACACACATACACGCACACACTGCCTGCATAATTATGAAGAGCAGCAGAACTATCAGCATGCAGAGGGGGTTGCTTTGTGTTGTGCAGTAAACCAGGACGAACAGGGACATTGTGCTGTTAATGGTTGTCACAGGTGGCGCAGTGTGATAACACACCCAGCTAGGAACTGAATGCCCATACGTTTTATTCCCCCATACACAAACCTTTTTTTTTTCTTTTTTTTAACTCTCCCCCAGCCCTTCTACTGGACGTGATGGTCTGGGTGCTTGTCATTCGGTCATTTAAACTGGGGTCACAAGTGCAGCCTTCACTTAGTGGGCATAAAACAAACCACAGCAACAAAAGTGTTGTCTGAGGTGAAGTTGTATAGAAAAACCCACTTTGATGGCAAACCAATTTCACTTGAGAATAGAAAAAAAAATCTTAAAAAAGGTGGCACTGGACTGTTGGTGATGTGCTCTCATAGACAGAAATGTTGTTTTTAAGAGTGTGGCACTGGACTGTTGGTGATGTGCCCTCATAGACAGAAATGTTGTTTTTAAGAGTGTGGCACTGGACTGTTGGTGATGTGCCCTCATAGACAGAAATGTTGTTGTTGTTTTTAAGAGGGTGGCACTGGACTGTTGGTGATGTGCCCTCACAGACAGAAATGTTGTTGTTGTTTTTAAGAGTGTGGCACTGGACTGTTGGTGATGTGCTCTCACAGACAGAAATGTTGTTGTTGTTTTTAAGAGTGTGGCACTGGACTGTTGGTGATGTGCTCTCATAGACAGAAATGTTGTTTTTAAGAGTGTGGCACTGGACTGTTGGTGATGTGCCCTCATAGACAGAAATGTTGTTGTTGTTTTTAAGAGGGTGGCACTGGACTGTTGGTGATGTGCTCTCATAGACAGAAATGTTGTTGTTGTTTTTAAGAGTGTGGCACTGGACTGTTGGTGATGTGCTCTCATAGACAGAAATGTTGTTGTTGTTTTTAAGAGGGTGGCACTGGACTGTTGGTGATGTGCCCTCATAGACAGAAATGTTGTTGTTGTTTTTAAGAGGGTGGCACTGGACTGTTGGTGATGTGCTCTCATAGACAGAAATTTTTATTTTTTAAATTTTTTTAAGTGGCACTGCACTGTTGCAATGCGGTCTCCAAGCCCGCATTCAACAGAGAGCAATCTTTTGTGACAAAAAAGTGATACAATTACAGGACAATAATACACAGCACAATACAGCACAGAACGACACAGTACAACGGAACACAACACTTCGATGTGATGGAACAGGGTCTGTATGGCTGCAGGTTTACAGCTGTCTGTCTGAACAGAGAACTTTACTCCCAGTGTTTCATTTCCTGCACAACATCTGTCGCCCCCAACTCCGCACCACCACCACCCCCCCCTCCCCCCCCCCACACACACACACTCCTCAACCCCCTTTCCTCGCACCCCCACCTCCCCACCTACCTCCCCTTACACTTTTGCATCAGCTTGTTGTGTTACAGGACAGCTTTTTCTGTTCACTTTATCTGCTGTTGTTGTGGTCCAGCGCAGTGTTGTGGTTTATCTGAATGTGGAGACCACTGTTTGATGGCCACAGGCTGAGTGCAGACCGATCATGACGACAGTGAATATAACCATCACGGTGGAGCTGTGGCTTTGTCATGATGCGTCCCACTAGGAAGCCAGTGTCTGTGGGTTCGATTCCCATACATGGACCAGGATTTTGGTTCCCCCCCCCACCATCCCCCCACTCCTTCACTTCACCTAGAGTGGTAGTCTGGGTGCTAGTCCTTTCAGATGAGATGAACAAGTTCCCTGTGTGCAGCATTCAGTTAGCTCACACATGAAATAAAACACGGCAGCAAAAAACTGTCCCTTCCTCACAAAGTTCTGTTAGATGATCACGTGCTGAACAGTCCCTGATGATGATTATAATGAAGATAGCACTCCTAGAGAAAAACGGTATACCCTGAATCAGAATGCTTGGAAAAGTTTAAAGGAAAGGTATCTTACTAAAATAAGTCCTGATGATTGGACTGGGTCTATGCAGAGGTCAGGCATCTGCTTCCTTTTCTACGAAAAAAAATTTGTTATTGAGCAGTATCAGTATCAGTAGCTCAAGGAGGTGTCACTGCGTTCAGTCAAATCCATATACGCTACACCACATCTGCCAAGCAGATGCCTGACCAGCAGCATAACCCAAAGCACTTAGTCAGGCCTTGAGAAAAAAAAAGAAGAGTAAAATAACTAAAGTAAAAATAACAAAAAAAAGAAAAAAAAAAGAAAAAAAAAAGAATAGAATAAAAATACCAAATTAAAAAAAAAAAAAAAAAAAAAAAAAAAAAAAAAGTAAAAATAACAAAAATAAAATAAGTAAAGTAAAAATAATATAATTAAAAAAGAAAAAGAAAAAAAGAATTTAAAAAAAAGATAAATACATAAAAATACTACTACTACTACTGATAATAATAATGATATTTAAAAGTCGCAAAATCTTGATTAAGTCAACTGTAGGCACACACACACACACACACACACACACACACACACACACACACACACACACACACACACACACACACACCACACACACACACACACACACACACAAGCAAATGTGGTGTGGTGTTTATGGATCAGTCTACATACTTTGATGCATTCTTCAAACTAAATACAATACAATAAAAAAAAAACAACAACAGCACAACACAGCACAGAACAGTGCAGTACAATCTTCTTCTTCTTCTTCTTCTGCGTTCACTCGTATGCACACGAGTGGGCTTTTACATGTATGACCGTTTTTACCCCGCCATGTAGGCAGCCATACTCCGTTTTCGGGGGTGTGCATGCTGGGTATGTTCTTGTTTCCATAACACACCAAACACTGACATGAATTACAGGATCTTTAACGTGCGTATTTGATCTTCTGCTTACATATACACATGAAGGGGGTTCAGGCACTAGCAGGTCAGCACATATGTTGACCTGGGAGATCGTAAAAATCTCCACCCTTTACCCACCAGGCGCCGTCACCGTGATTCGAACCCGGGACCCTCAGATTGACAGTCCAACGCTTTAACCACTCGGCTATTGCGCCTGTCTATGCAGTACAATAGAACACAACACTTTGATGTGATCTTTAAAACTAATAACACTTTATTTCAAATGTAGGAAAACCCTGTTCTGATCATGTTCAACATTAATCATGAATTGATGAGCATTACAGATTTCATCCAGTTGTGCAGAACATTCGAAAGAAACAAAATACTATTTAAATGTGGTTACTTCGATACTGACATGAAAGGGATGAATTTCTGTCTAATTTTCTCTTTCAGGTGTTTTTTTTGTTTAATAATACTAATAATAATGGATACTTATATAGCACACTATCCAGAAATCTGCTCTAGGTGCTTTACAAAAATGCTTTTGTTGACATAAAACATTATATCTATGTTACATACACACACCAAAATGTGACTACACACACACACACACACACACACACACACACACACACTGCATGCATACATTTTAACATACATGTGTATCTAACAGCTACCCTAACACATTTGCACACATAGGCAGGCACAAACGTACATAAACACACGCACACACAATACACATTCATATACATGCATGTAGTTATGTACACATACATATATATACACACATAGTCAAGCACAGCTAACGCAAAGGAAGTGGACCTGCCACAATTGAACTTATTGCTGAGGGAAAAGGTGAGTTTGTGCTATTGTCCGGGTTTATGAGTTCAGTACTGGCCAGTGTTTTCAGCCTTTGTATGGCCCTGTGTAGTTGGCTGCGCTATATAAACAACAGTGATAAATAAATAAATACCTTCTCTTGGTTCCCTGTCATTCCTGTCATTTTATTTTCTCTTATTTTTTGTTGTTGCCTTTGATATGTGAGGTGCCTACCACAGATGTTAGTGATGTCACAGATCCCTTTATTCAAAATGTGTGTGTGTGTGTGTGTGTGTGTGTGTGTGTGTGTGTGTGTTGGCATGTTACAGTCTGGTACAGGTGTTGCTGGATGAAATTGTCTGCAGCTCTGTTCATCGCTGTGTGGATCCCATCATGATGGAACCCAGTGTGAGTGGGAGGATAACAGTAATGATGATGATAATATCAGTAGTAGTAGTAGTAATAGTGGTAGTAGTCATGATGATAATACTGATGATATTGATGATGATAGTAAGTCATGACAGACCCAAGTGTGAGTTGAATAATAACAATGATCGATGATGATGATGATAGTAAGTGATCATGCTGGCTCACAGTGTGAGTTAGATAATAGCAATAACGATGATGATAGTGATGATGATAATAAACTAATAAACATAAAGAAAATGTATGGTTTCATGGGAAAACATTACCATAATGATTTTCATAAGAGGCAAATCATTTCTCTAATCTGCAGATGGAAAATCAATTGTTTTAGGACAAAATATGTCAGTAATGTTTCTTGCATCTGTGGTGCTCACATAACAGCCGATCATATACCAACTTGCGATATGTTCAAGTCTCACATCCCTGAACTGAAATCATCTTCAGTGTTGACGATCTTCAGCAGTCCATTGCTAATATATGACTTTTTCAACTCCTTGTTAAATTGTCCAGTTGGTTCGCTGTTACATTTGTTAGTTTTTCATTTGAAATATGTTATATTGTTATGGGGGTTTTTTTGTTTATTTTTTAAACAAAACATAAATCAATCATTTTCACACACACACACACTCACACACACACACACACACACACACACACTTTCACTTACTCTCCATCTCCCTCCTCCCACTCGATTTTTTTCCTTCCCTCGTCTAATATCACTTACAGTGAAAAGACGTTAAACTAAAGAACGAACAATAAACTAATGGTAATAATGATGGCTGCTGTAGTGCTTCTACATGCACAGCTGACTGTGTATGCAATCCTCGATAAATGTTGACATGATTTCAAACTTAGCAATCTTGGACAGTGCAGAGAACACAAGTATTGAAACCATCATCTTGTATGTATGTGTGTGCTAATGGGCATATACAGTGTGTGTGTGTGTGTGTGTGTGTGTACGCATGTGTTAGCATGTGTTTTTTGATGTATGCATGTGTGTTTTTTTCATTCTGTACCTGACAGTGAAAAGATGCTTGCATGACGAAGAAACAAAGGCATTGAACACTGCGCTGTGTTGCAGGTGATAGACCTGATCTGTGAAAGAGGGTGAGGAGGAGGATATTGAACACTGTGTTGTGTTGCAGGTGATAGACCTGATCTGTGAAAGAGGGTGAGGAGGAGGATATTGAACACTGCGCTGTGTTGCAGGTGATAGACCTGATCTGTGAAAGAGGGTGAGGAGGAGGATATTGAACACTGCGCTGTGTTGTGTTGCAGGTGATAGACCTGATCTGTGAAAGAGGGTGGTGAGGAGGATATTGAACACTGCGCTGTGTTGCAGGTGATAGACCTGATCTGTGAAAGAGGGTGAGGAGGAGGATATTGAACACTGCGCTGTGTTGTGTTGCAGGTGATAGACCTGATCTGTGAAAGAGGGTGAGGAGGAGGAAGTTGGAGCAGCACACACACCTGCCCACACCAACATGCCTGCACTCCTTGTGCTCTCAATTCTGTTTTTTTTCTTCTCTGATTCTGGGTTTAGGTGCATCTCTGACAGTGTGACAGTGGCTGTATATTTGTTGTATGAAATCGTGGGGGAGAAAAGGAGAATGATAGTAGTGAACATGAATGGGAAGGAGAGAGAGCGAGAGAGAGAGAGGAGGAAGAACAAAAATTGAGAGCAGAGAGCAAGTAGGAGAGAGAGAGAGTGAGAGACAGCAAGAACCTGCTGTGATTTCAGGACATGAATGGATTCTTTTTATTGTGTCCGGTACATAGTTTTTGTGTTCTGTGTATTATCATTCCTTGCGCTGAAAATCACTGGAATTGGAAAACAGAAAAGATTTATCCTCAGAGTTAAAAAAAACAAAACAAAAAAACACAGCCCTAGCCTTGATAGAAATATTGAAGATTTCCTGACAGCCATGCACTTAATTTATTTATCTAAAAATTGTTTTCTTATAACAGATGTGGTGTAGCATATATGTGTTAGTCTGCACACCTTGAAGCCTCCTTGAGACTAAAACTGAGAAATGTATAACTGAGGTTTTTCTTTTTATTTCAGGGGATTGGAAATTTCCTTGGTATATGCATTATTCTGCATCATTCCTGGCACTTTGAAATGTGTACAGATCATTTACTGCATGTGCAATAAATGGGATTTGGTGATAATTGTATTAAATTGAAAATGAATAAACTGAAAAATGAATTGTGCTGTTCATTTTGTTTTTCCTTTGTGAATTTACGAGTGCATGTGCGTGTGTGTGTGTGTGTGTGTGATAGACAAAGTTTTGTCAGTCATGCTGAAGCTCAGGAAAGGGGTAACACATGGAAGTGGCACCAGCTTGAAATGTGATATAATCACTTCACACATCTTTCACAACAAAATGTCCAGTTCCAGCAAAGCATTTACAAATGGTTAGAAAGCCCCAAACCACTTCTTATGTTCTGAATTATCTGGTGTATCACCACAAAATTTTTCCACCACTTTCCAATTACCACACAGTTATCAGTCAGATGTTGCATGTTTGAAGTCTGTCCAAACTGCATTCATACAAAGGCTGTGTCATTATGGTGTGATATTCACAAGACCATTGAGCCTGCCAGTAATTGTGTACATGTTGGTAAATCTACATAAGGCAAGGCAAATGGGCAGGTGCGATGGTCTGTTGCATACCCACCCTGATGTTGACAAACAGTTCAAAGTGACAAACCACTTTGCTTCCTTCAGTACCATATATGTTCTGAATTTGCTTTCTTTGTACTGTATATGTACCGCATTAGTAGGCACCGTGTCAGAGTTGGTTAGGCTCAGGACTTCTAAATCAGCGTTCACCAGTGATCAGGGTTTGAGGCTCTGTTTTGGCATGGTGGTGTGTCCTTGGGAAAGGTACTTTATTCCCATTTGGTTAGGGACCGTTAAAACGACAGGAAGAGAGGATTGTACTCCGCCTTCCTATGGCAGAGCCATAGACACAGTGGATATGAATTTACAACAACGATGGTTGTAAGAGTCTATGTGACCTTTAACCATTAACCTTTAGAGCTGTAAACCACTGTGCATTTCTTACGTACTGTGTACATAATCACCCCACATCACCGGTGTTGCCAGACAAAATACTACAGAAAAAAAACCCTTTGTGGGAGCATCACTGCATCACACCCTCTCCGTGCTAGTCAGTAATCACAGTTGAGAGAATTACAGTTTTGCACAAATGATATCTATTCGCAAAGTTTTCCAATCAATATGTGAGTTGAAAAGATCGCATTCCAGTACGTAAATTGCTCTTTCTTTTTCAAATATTGTTTGCCTTTTGCCCATTTTGTCTTTTCCATGTGCCCCCATGCGGACTTTTGGAATAATCTTGACTTGACTCCACGTCACGACCAACGTAAGTTGGCTGATGAAACTGTCACTTAGGTTGCTGCAGGGTGCGATTTAACTGGGTCACCAACTGACATCGAAGTGTACAGTTGAAGAGAATGCATAACTTCAGATCAGATAATCATGTCTGTTCATCACGAAAAAAAAACACCCAAAAACGAAGTTTTTCTGCGTGATTTTTTTTTTTTTTTTTCTGCTTGGGGTGAGGTTTTTACTTCATGAGGGGGTGATTTTTATTTATTTTTTTTAATTTTAAATAACCAAAGCAAAAAAATACTTGGAGTGGTTTTGTTGCTGTTTTTGTTGTTGGTTGGTTTGGTTCTTTTTTTTTACAGTTTTTTTCCCTCCTGTACATACAACCCAACCTGATGCAAATCTGCTGTTTGTGCCTGAACCTATTTCGTGTGCATGCACATGCCGAAGATAGATACGCACATTCATAAAGATCCTGTAATCCATGCCAGCGTTTGCAGCGTTATGGAAACATGAACATACCCCGCATGCACACCCCCGACAATGCTTGGAAGAAACGGGTTCATGCACTTATTAAAGCCCAGTCGTACTTGTGAGTGGGCTTTGGAGTTGCAACCCTAGGTACCCATGGAGGATTTGTGACTTACCTTCGCTCTGTTCTCCTATAAGATCTCTATACTCGACTGCTGAATCCATAGTGCTGACAATTCCTCGAAGGAGAAAAATCCGAAGGTAAGATTTCTCGTATCTCGGCCCAGTGGGATGGGAAAAAACAAACAACAACTGCCCTATTCCGCCACGTGGATTCTCCAGTTTAAAAATATCTCAAAACACATCTGTGCTGCCTGACATCTTATTGACTTATGTGCGCGCTCTGTGTGTGTGTGTGTGTGTGCGCGCGCGCGTGTACGTCCTACCTGAATGTATATATATTATATTTATATATTTACACGCTTATAGTAAACGCCACCAGCTCCTTGTCTGGGAAGTGGGAGTGTCCATCTGCATAATTAGAATCATCAGGGGGAAGACAGTTTAAAAACAAAACCAAAAACAAAAACAAAAAGACAACAATAAAAAACGAAACAAAAACAAACAAAAAAAACCCCAACAACAACAGCAACAAAAACCCCAAGCCTGGTGGTCCGTATGTGATAATCGAACCCAGAAATCCTTGCTACCAAGTTAGTGCAAAATGTAGACTGACAGTTGTGTGCCTTTGTTTTGTATGAATGAGGGAAGTGTAGCACTAGCCGCGGTCACTCCCTTGGACAACGCAGCCTTCACAGAACCCAAGCTTTGAATTACGTGACCTGAAGGGCTTTTTGTCACAAGGCCATTAGCCCACTTCATGTCAAGACTGGCTGCTGCACCATGGCCACTCATACCACTGCTTTAAAACTAGGTGGATAGCTCATTTGCCAGGAAAGCCGAAGCCACCTGGACGCCATACTCACACTCGTATCCGGCTGTCAGTCCGTTGAGAAGTCGTCTGCTAACTTGTGGTAAATTCTGAACTGTAACCGTGTACTGATCTTCGATGAAATTATGTTATGCTTGCCCCCACGACATGCCAAAGGTTGCATCTTGACGGATATCTGCCAATGGTTTACTTAACAAAGTAATTACAAAAAAACAGTGCAGTGACATGTAGTGCAAACTTGTTGTGGAGGCACACACAGGAATGTCAGCTTTACTAACGCCGCGAGCAAATGAAAGCTTGCCTTGAAGCAGTCATCGTAGCCAGCTGAGCGCTCGGCTACCTATACGAAGTTACCGCTTCGCGCTATACTGACACGAGTAGCAAAATGGCTGATTGAACACTTCCGCTGGCTTTGGTTAGCATAGGGAAAGCATGTGCTATCTACTTATGGTTAGATCAAATCGGTGGACTCATACTTGATAAATTTTGTTTGTTTGTTTTGTTTCATTCTTTTGATGTTCAGTTTTGGATAGATTCGCCAAGATTCCAGCATTTGCATATTCAGTTTTGGATAGATTCGCAAAGATTCCAGCATTTGCATATTCAGTTTTGGATAGATTCGCAAAGATTCCAGCATTTGCATATTCAATTTTGGATAGATTCACCAAGATTCCAGCATTTGCATGTTCAGTTTTGGATAGATTCGCCAATTGCCAAGATTCCAGCATTTGCATATTCAGTTTTGGATAGATTCGTCAAGATTCTAGCATTTGCATATTTTCTTGCTCTGAAAATCTTCCCTGCCCTGCGAACACATATAACAGTTGAAAACATGAAAACAGTTTCATTTCATTCACTCACAAAATCTTCAGTTCCATCTTTTTTTCTTTTTTTATTTCATTATTATTATTATTATTATTTTACATTCGAGAGGTTTCCTATGACAGCTTCTGTTTGAAAAAGTTCAGAGTTTAATTTGGAGCCCCTTTGGATTTTTTTTAACAGTATTGTTTTCTGATTGACTTGTTAGTTGATTGCTTTGTTTTGTTTGTGCTGTTTTAATTCAAATCGATGAGAAAGGAAAAGGGAAAATAGATATGAGGCATGGATGGAGTCTTGAAGGATTTTCATTCAAAATAACTATGATTGAAAGACGTTAAACAAAAGAACGAACGAATGAACACACACACACACACACACACACACACACACACACACACAACACAACACAACACACACACACACACACACACACACACACACACATTAACACTTGCATAGGCATATAAATATTAAACGCTATACAGATGCATACACACGGGTTTAAAATGAATTTTATTTTGAAAACGGCATACAGTCACACTGGTTTCTGAAGTTAAGAATATGAATTGAAATATGAATAAAACTGTTTTGAAAAATCAAATAAACAATAATGTACCCTAAACGAAGCACGCACGCACACAATCACACAAATATACCCTATTTACACGCTGCACTCGTCCGTGTATTATTGTGTTTAAATATATAGATATATAAATGTTCACAGTGGTGGGTAAACATATACATGGACGTATACAGCGTGTAAATAGGGCATATTTGTGTGTGTGTGTGTGTGTGTGTGTGTGTGTGTGTGTGTGTGTGTGTGTGTACTTAATATTCATCACAGTAAAACTGGTGCGGAAGTCACAATGTGACGAACGTGCTGCACTGCTCTGCGTTATGTCATTATTTTGTGTATTGACTTTGGGTTATAACAATGCAGCTTGTTGCGTTGTTTTTTTCTGGTGTGGAATACACAGCATAAGGCATTTTATCACATGCTGACTTGTACAGCAGTATAATGTAGACCTGTTTTGTAAAGGAACATCACCAGCAGGAATAAACACACACACACACACACACACACACACACACACACACACACACACACACACACACACACACACACACACACACACACACACGAGACCATAGTGACATCTATACTTTATTCATCACAATTATGAACATGTCAACGTTCGGTAAAAACGAATTTACACCTAGGAAGACCACATCCTTCCATCAAAGAAGACATATTCGGTGCATAAAGATATAATATACGAGGCATTCAACTACAAACGATATAAATAAACAGATGACATGAAAAGGTGCGCGTACAAGCCTGCACACACACACACACACACACACACACACACACACACACACACACACACACACACACACACACACACACTTTCTTTTCATTGCCTCGAAGACGTTCCTTCCCTTTTTCTTCACTCCACGGGGCCTAGTTTTAACACTCGCATGTCTGTCTGGCTTCATGAAAATCATCATTATCATCATTATCATAATCACATTGATAATGATTTGATTCATAAGGCGCCTTTCCATGTAAAATATGCTCAGTGATGCTGCACAATGTAAACATCAACATTTAAAACATGCAGTTAAATACTAATATTTAAATGAAAATTACATACATAGCTCAGTACCGACAGTCTTCCAAAACACTCAAGCATGCATTTATATTCATTTACGCCTACAGTCATCACAGACTACACAAAGCTCGTCATACATATCTTACATCACAGTACCAAAACAACGCACATATCAACCACAACACTGATATCCAACATCACAATACTTTGAATTTAACATCAACATACATACAAACCATATCACAACACAAAAATACTCTGAATATCAGAATACATAAAGAACATATTACAACACTTTCAAATCTACTCTCAACCCACGAAGCAAGTCACTTACATCACAATACACTAAAAATGTGTATTTCATTAATTTCAAGTTATATACAAAATTTGAAAACACTCACCCCTTTCCCCTTGCCCACAGCACATCACCATACACAGGAAAAACGGAAAACAAGCACTTATTCGTGCACATCAGAGGCGAAGTTGAAAAAGGTGTGTCTTTAAATGCTTTTTAAAAGTTTGTTTTTCTGACGGATTGAGGCAGTGGGGTCAACCACACACACACACACACACGCACACACACACACACACACACACACACACACACACACAGAAATACAGCCAAGGCTGGCGAAATTTGTTCATGAATGTTTCTCTTCTTAATATGCTCATGTTTATGTTTCATTGTGTCTTATAAACTTTAAGGTTTTATGACAATAAAAAGTATTCTATTCTATTCTATTCACACGCACACACACAGACACACACAGACACACACACACACACACACACACACACACACACACACACACACATATATATATATATATATATATATATATATATATATATATATATATATATATATATATATATCTTTTTTTTTCCTTTTTTTTAACCACAAGTCTCAAGGGGGAGCCGAGGAACTGTCAGCAGAGAGGGGTCAGAAGAGCACAGCCACCAAGAAGGATGGTGTGGCTGGAGAAGATCTGAAAGATACGCTGGCATATCGTTGTCACAAAGGCACTGAAAGCAGCGACAGGCAGGATTGGATTGGATTCTAGCCTTCACAGGTAGCCAGTGAAACGTTCTGAGCAGTGATGTTGCACTCATGTGTGTGGGTTTACGGAGCATGACTCGGGCTGCATGATTCTGAATGCGTTGAAGTTTATACACTTTGTTATCAGAGACCTGCTAAGAGTGAGTCACAGTAGTCTGATCTAGATAGTAGGAAAGAAACAGTGAGTTTGTTGGAAACAGCAGTGGAAAGGAAAGAGCGAATTTTGCCAAACCTGCGAAAGTGACAGAACAGAGGGCAGCATAAATGACTGACATGTGCATCGATGGAGATTGTTTCATTTAAATAGATGCCGAGGTTTTTAACAGACTGGGATAATGGTACATCACAGCAAAAGATGGATAAAGGGTTTGGGGTGGTCTGGCTTACCTTGGACTTGGTGCCAATAGCAAAAAGCTCAGGAAAATCTCGCTCCTGATACACCTCTAATTAGCAGCCTCTTTGTTACAGTAAGCATGCTGCCTGTTACAGATACAAATATTCTTCATGTTGCAATAACCTATCATCATAGTTGTAAGAAGCCTACCTGTTTGTTACAGAAAGTAGCCTACTTGTTGCAATAAATAACATACCTGTTATACTTGTTACAGTTACAATAAGTAGCCTTCCTGTTAGGTTACAAATAAGTAATTTACTTTAACATTTAATTAAGTAGCTGTCTATGGCTTTGTATCGCAAACATGTGGTCTTCCTATCATGTTACAAATAAGTAGTTTACTTCGACATTTAATTGAATGGCTGTCTAAAGCTTACTATCTCAAATATGTGTGGTACTTCGCAGAAAACATTGAGACCCAAGTAGGCCTGCTCTTTTTCGGCTTAGTTTGTGCTGCTGATTTGTGAGGAAACAGACTTTCTGATGCCATTCTTGCACGTGCAGCACTAACTGTGCATGTCGTACATGCATACCGCCCACCATGCCACAGGTGAATCGATGAACACACCAACACACACGTACGCACGGGCGCGCGCGTAACACACACACACACACACACACACTCACGCATACCCCCCCCCCACACACACACGCACACACTTACACTCACTCGCGCGCACACACACGCACGCGCACACATAAGACAGCTGTGAGAGAAACAGAAAGAAGCGGCCACGGCTCAATTTGACAGGGGTAAATGACAATATACATTATGCGCTAAACACACGTCATCCACAGTCAGTAAAGTTAGGAAACTGCACCTTCTTCATCGAAAATTTGGCCGTTTTATATAACTCGGTTAATATATGTGATTAGATGTATCGTCTTTTTTGTGTTTGTTTGTTCAGTTGTTGTTGTTGTTTGTTTGTTTTGTTTTTGTTTTTTTGGGGGGGGTGGGGGTGGAGGGGGGGTGGGTGGGGGGGGGGGGGGGGGGGGGGGGCGGGGGGTTATTGATTTCACGTGTGTCCGCAGACATCACAAACAGCGGGAACATTGCAGGAAGAAAAAGGGTATGCTCTTTTCGTTTTATTTGGTGTAATTTTGTCTGACATCATGGCTTTGAATTTCGTGTGACCCGAGCTTTTAATTGCACTCATGATAAATATGGTGCGATTTATCTGAAACTGTAATACAGCAATAAAAGAAAGGAAGGTATAGTTCTGTCAGATGAAATGGCATCATGCTGTTGGCTTGTTTTTGCAGAGAGAGTAATTTTGATATCATATCACATTGGACCGGTGGTACGATTTACCAGCCGTGACTCATGTCACCCCGCACTCAAACACACACACACACACACACAGAGAGAGAGAGAGAGAGAGAGAGAGAGAGAGAGAGAGAGAGAGAGAGAGAGAGAGAGAGAGAGAGAGAGAGAGAGAATATGAAAACACAGAATGGTTACGAATCGTATAGGACCAAAATGAAAAATAGTAAATAGCCGGTTATTTTAATGCCCATTCCCCATTCTGCGAAATAGTAAAATGGCCATCAACAATCACTTGGTTGAAAATGCAGTGTATTTATCTTGACATCTTCTGGATGATGGCAGTGTAACCGAAATCCCTGATATGTCAGCACATACATAAGCAGCCATAGACCTATCTCTCATGTCCTCTGTAAATGCTTCAAAATGTGAGTGGGATACCATCAAGGGCACGCTAGCTAGTGCCCATTTACCGACCGTCATTACTACAGAAGACAAATCAATGTCAAATAACTTTGTAAAAGATAAGATTCCAAACTGTAATAATCATAAAAAAAAGATCTGACTGGACTAAAATCGAAACCATTTTCTCTGTCGTTGATCCCAGTCATGTTGGCGGAGATAATGTTGACGTTGAATTCATGGAAGCAGTTTCGTTTCCTGCCGGAACGTCTATTTCTAAACGAAGTTAAGTAAAATCAAACAATCTGGCCAGGTTGGGTAGAACAACAACAACAAAACAAAAAAAACAAACAAAAAACCCCACAACAACTAGCATTTAGATTGTATCAAAAAACAACATGGGAATGAAGAAGGCAAAAAGTCTCCAAAAAGTCTACAGAAAACTTGTTAAAAAATGAAGTTGGGTGTATATCAACCTATTCATGACATTAAGTTAGAAAAGAAACATTTCCCTCGGTCATTCTCACCTCATCTCTGTACACGGCTGCATTGGTAGCATCCAGAGCAAACAAAAAGTGCCCGAAGATCAAAACCTACAAAAGTAAAGAAGAGTCACCTTCAAAGAGAAGGCAAAGAAACTTGTTGAAGTGGACAAGGCATTTGCAAAAGGTAAATGGCACTGCAATTACTGTTTGCAAACCACCGAAGAGAAGATACAATGTTGCGTATATGACCAGTGGAAACAGGATGAATGCGCTGTCTGTACTGGATAGCCAGAGCACTTGGTATGCAATGTTTTCAAATTGTCAGTTTCAGCAGTGACGTGAACAGAGGCATATACCTACAACAAGTCCGACTCTTGAAGGTCTGTGCTTATTATTTACTGAGATGGTGTTCGTTGTGTTGCCAGACTGAGTTGCTTGAACTTTGGAAAAAAAAAATCTTCAAGGACAACAGGGAGGACATCCACCCTGCAGGCATTGCAAACGCGTTTGTAACCAAACGACCAACAAATGTTTTTACTTATTTATCAATAAATCATTAAAGGATAAATGTCACTCCATTTTCGCTCTTTTTTTATTTGTTTACAGCGAGAGGCTGTGAGAGAAGCCGTGGCAAGATGGGTCAGGCGCTGCACTTCTAATCCCGTCTTCACCAGTGACAAGGGTACGAGGCCCTGTTTTGGCATGGAGTTGGGTCCCTTGGAAATGCACTTTACTTCCATTTTCCTTACTCTTGCCAGGCGTGAATGGGTACTTGAATTAACTGGGAAACGAGGGATTAGGCCCCATCTTCCGATGTCAGGTCATATGTGTATGGATACAGTAGATATGAATTCACTGCCCTGGTATCCATGAAACTTTGTAATCTTTTGATCTGGTGCCTGCTGTATGTGTTAGGTGAAAGGATGTCGTTCACCAGTTTGTTCTTATCAAATGAAAGCATGTGGAGGCGATCTCAGCAACACTACAGTGTGCTAAGCGTTAAGGATGTCCCAAATCTTCGCTAATTCTATACACCCAGGACAATTCTTGCTAACAAACGCAGCGCTGTTAAGATCGTTCATGCAGCCGAACTTTGGATCATAATCTGAATGTAACAGACTAGCCAGATACGGTTGAGTCCATTGTCAAGTAAGATCAACTAAATCGTCATCAGCGTTAATAAAACGCCAACAAGATACAGTGGATAAGGGGCTGAACTGGAGACGCAGGGAGAGAGTGGGGGAGTGTGGGTGGGGTGGTGGGGGGCGGGGAAGATGCCGTCCACACAGTGTAGTTTGCGGTGCAGATAGATATAATATATAAATACAATACATTTACAGTCCTGTAAACAAGGAGGCACTGTGGCCAAATCGATTAGGCACTGGACTTATGATCCAGCGACCCGCAGAGTTCAGAGCCCCGTTCGACATGTTGTTATGGCGTTGTCTTGGGAAAGGCACTCTGCTCTGATTTCCTTCGCTCTGTCCAGGAAGGTAGGAATGAGTTCCTGACTTCAGCTGAGGTAGATTAATGAAAGCTTCGGAAAGAGAGGATTGGGCCTTACCTTCCTATGCCGGGCCCTTGACATAGCTAGTATGAATTCACTGCCCCTTCGGCTATGGAAGGATAAGGGACGTTTAACCTTGAAAAAATAAAAATGACGAAACGTGAGTGGGAAAAGGTATGGTCCTTAAAAAAAAAAACCCCAAAAAAAAAACAACAACAAAAAAACAAAACAAAAACAACAGAGGTGAATATTGGCAGATGTTTTGATCGTAATCCAGTCACAATGTCACTTGTTTTTAGAGGATCGTGCAGTCAGTCTATACTTTATATTTTACACGTTCTCTGTCTCCCGCAGTCCTGCACTTTGCTGTTTCATGATGACAGTTCCGCCCTGTAGTAAGCACCAGAACCACAGGACTGTTAGTCACACATCCCGCGGCACTAGTACTTAGTAATGGGCTGGAGACTGATCTCGCCAAGTAGTAATGGGCTGGAGACTGATCTCGCCAAGTAGTAATGGGCTGGAGACTGATCTCGCCAAGTAGTAATGGGCTGGAGACTGATCTCGCCAAGTAGTAATGGGCTGGAGACTGATCTCGCCAAGTAGTAATGGGCTGGAGACTGATCTCGCCAAGTAGTAATGGGCTGGAGACTGATCTCGCCAAGTAGTAATGGGCTGGAGACTGATCTCGCCAAGTAGTAATGGGCTGGAGACTGATCTCGCCAAGTAGTAATGGGCTGGAGACTGATCTCGCCAAGTAGTAATGGGCTGGAGACTGATCTCGCCAAGTAGTAATGGGCTGGAGATTGATCTCGCCAAGTAGTAACAGGCTGGAGACTGATCTCGCCAAGTAGTAATGGGCTGGAGACTGATCTCGCCAAGGAGGCTCCCTTCAACTGAACTAGCCAGTCTGCCGTCCCTTCGTGATGGTTCTGGCCTCAAAATGACCCTGAACCTATAAATGATACTGACATCAGAATGACCCTGACCTTCATGATAATGCTGACCTCAGAACGGCCTTGATCCTCGTGATAATGCTGACCTCAGAAAGGCCTTGATCCTCGTGATAATGCTGACCTCAGAACGGCACTGATCCTCATGACTATGCTGACTTCAGAATGACCCTGACCCTCACGATCATGCTGACCTCAGATGGACGCTGATTTCAGACTGAGAATTACCTTATGAATGACCCCAACACTGCAGAATTACCTTATGAATGACCCCAACATTGCAGAAATACCTATCAGCAGACTAGTATTCTTGTTGAAAAAAAAGAATATGCTTTTCTGTAGGGTGTCATTTCATAATTTGTATTGCATCAAAAGGAAAAAACTAGTCACTGTCAATACTTCACACGCTGAGACAAACGTCTCAGTTTTGTTTTCTGATCAACTATCAGGTGAAAAACTAGCAGAATTATTTGTAGACAAGAGAACAAGTACACTGTGAATTAAACTCACATTCAGCTACGAACAGTTTTGACACAAGGACAACAAACAAAGGAATCCCTCTATATGCCCAACGTTGGTGGTAACTCCTGAGGAAACGAAATACTAATGTCCAGCAGCAGCACCAAACACCGATGCAAGAATGATTCCAAAGAAATCCCACTGGATGTCAAACTTGATGACTGTGGAAAACGAAAGAGGTCTGCTAACATCCCTACACAGAAGGTCAAAGCGAAGATCAGTTGGGTCAACACCAAACATAAGCAGGATTTACAGCCAATTCATACAACAACAAAAAACAAAACAAAAAAAAAAACAACAACAACAACTGTGAAGCAGCTCTCCTCACTGCATCCAACTTGAGATTAAAGTACTCAATGATGACTTACGGGGTAGAAGTACCAGTACCAATCTATTCGCTGCTCACTCTCCATAAAACAACAACTCAAACTGAAAACCTCTCCAAAAGTGTGAACGACAGAATGGCCGCTGCGTGGGAAAACGAAACTTTGTGAAACAAGTCCGATGTGGATGAACAAAAACCGGACTGGTGGTAGGTACCCAGGGTGGAGGAAAGCTGGATGGATGGAAGGAACAGAGTGACTGTAAGTAGGGAGGAGCAGGCAGCGGTGTGTGGAACGTACCTGCGGCACCACTACTTATGGCCACCACTGCTCCCTGTGTCTCCACGTCTCACCCCCTCCCACTCCGACAATGCAACATTCAAGTCACTGATCCAACACTCAGCCCCGAACAACTTGATCTGAACTCTCTCTGTACGAATAAGATCGGTGACGATGCCAACGTTTCAAACGTGTCGGGTCTAACACACACAGGTGGATAAAGACAATGAGCAGCTCATTTTCTAGCGACGAAGGAAAAAGGTTGGTCCACCCATGAACCTGAACACCTGATGGGGTCTGTGTATGGGAAATGAAGCTAGAAAACTGGCCGTTCTGAGTGAGTTCGGGGTTTTCTGACAATAGGCTTTGACTTGGCTCATCGGCCCGGTCTGTGTGTCTCTAAACATCGCTTATCGACCCTGTCTGTCTGTCTGTGTGTCTCTAGATTTCGCTTATCGGCCCTGTCTGTCTGTCTGTGTCTCATAGACATCGCTTATCGACCCTGTCTGTGTGTCTGTGTGTGTCTCTAGACTTCGCTTATCGGCTGTGTGTGTGTGTGTGTGTGTGTGTGTGTGTGTGTGTGTGTGTAGACTTCGCTTATCGGCTCTGTCTGTATGCCTGTGTGTTCCTCTGTGGGCTGAGACAACAATTTAATGAAACAGCGTGTCACTTCACATACACAGGCCGCTGTCTGTACGAAGTCCTCTGTCTCGTCTGACCATGAACCAAACTGGCATGGATCCATTTCGTGTTTTTCTCTCTCTCCGGCTGGGAGATCGCATGTTTCAAAAGGTCTGCATTTCTGTGGTGAAACGAACAAATTAATTTCTTTGTCAAAAGAGTAATTATCTGACAAAAGTAAAAACCACATCAAACTGAAAAAGATAACTTTGGGTCGCTTTTGATGTGACACAGTGTCAATAGAAACAATATTAATAATTAAGACTTCTGTTACAAAAATGAGAATAGCATCTGTCGTGCGGTGTTCGTAATCATACCTTTTGAAGCAAATAATCTCCCATCATTGTGTCAAGGTCAGTGGCTTCATTTGCAGTTCACGTGTGTGGGCATCTTTGGGCATGCGCATCTGCAACTAGCCAGTGGGTGATTTGCCAGAAAAGAGCTCGCCATAATACAGTAAAATTTGTTTAAACAGTATTTTACTTATAAATGCCACAAAACAAATAAAATGAAATCGACAGGCCAAGAAAATATAAACTGTCGCAGTATACATATACAAACGCTTCAAATATGAGACGCATGTCTCTGCAGGCAGAAGTTGATACATACTTATTAGCATGATTCATTAACCAAAGGAAAATAAAAAGCATACAGGAGACGAACAGAACATGGTAAGAAAGTAGGCTGTGGACAGAGAAAAAGGGTCAGCAGTGCGGACAAGAAAGTAGGCTGTGTATATTAATAATAATAATAATAATAATAATGGATACTTATATAGCACACTATCCAGAAATCTGCTTTAGGTGCTTTACAAGAACGCTTTGTTAACATAAAACATTACATCTGTGTTACATACACACACCAAAATGTGACTACACACACACACACTGCATACATACATTTTAACAATACATGTGTATCTAACAGCTACCCTAACACATATGCACACATAGGCAGGCACAAACTTACACAAACTCACGCACACACAATACACATTCATATACATGCATGTAGTTATGTACCCATACATATGTATACACACATAGTCAAGCACAGCTAACGCAAAGGAAGTGGACCTGCCACAATTGAACTTACTGCTGAGGGAAAAGGTGGGTTTTGAGACGAGATTTAACAGATGCGAGGGAATCAGAATGACGGAGGTTATCAGGGGAAAACACTCTTGTCTACTGCAAAGGAGAAATGACTCGTTCATGAATATCTGCTTGTTTGCTCGTGTGGGTTTTTTGCGCTTGTTTACTTTTCGACATCGCGCTTTTTTTCTTAATTTTTATTTTATTTTTAAAGCAACTGTTTATAGAGTGTGTGTAAAAGTTGCTCGTGTATAATGTTCCAATGCCCACCGAAGGCACATAGTATAAACTTCTTGCCTTGCTTTCTCGCTTTGATAGATCGGCAAATACAGGTTAAAACACCTCTGTGTCCAGCTTTCCCCCCACCTACGTGTTTTCAGTCAGTCCTGAGAAAGTCAAACGTGGCGGGGTGTGTGTGCTGAGGGGGAGGGGGGGGGGGGGGGCACTGACACAACTTCTGCGTCTATAATGTGTGTGTGTGTGTGTGTGTGTGAACACGTACGCTTGTGTGCGTTTTCACACGCTCGCGCGTCCGAGTCTGTGTGCGACGTTGGAAATTGCAACAAAGACTGAAGGACGACCAGGACAAAGAGATTGTCAACAACTTCAACAACGTGTGACCAAAAACAGATGGGGCAGGGACAGCGAGGTAGACTGTGATCACCCCCTCTCTCTCTCTTCCGATCTCTCCCCCCCCCCCTCTCTCACTCTTTCACCCTATCTCTCTTCTTCCCGCCTATCTGTATCTGTGTTGTTCCCTCTCTCTCTTTGTCTCTCTCTTCTTTCCACTCTTTCTTTCCCCCCCTCCCTTTGTCTATCACCTCTTCCGCCCCTCTGTCTGTCTGTGTCTGCCTTCCTTCTTCTCTCTCTTCTACTCCATCACCCACTCTGTCTTCTTTCCGGCTCTGTGTGTGTGTGTGTGTGTGTGTGTGTGTGTGTTTGTGTGTGTGTGTGTGTGCTTGTGTGTTTCTTGTTACTTTGTTTGTGTGTGTGTGTGTGTGTTTCTTGTTGTTTTGTTTGTTTGCTTGTGTGTGTGTGTGTGTGTGTGTGTGTCCCTTTTCCCTCCTTCTCTCTCTCTGCTTTGTCCACCTCTCTGTGTCCGTTTATCTCTTCTCTTCCTTTCTTTCTTCCTACTTTTTTTCTCTCTTTTCTTCCCGCCCCCTACCCGCCCTCTCCGCCTGTCTGTCTCTCCCTTCCCCCATTCTTCCTCCTTCTCTCACTCACCTTCTCTATAATTTCTTCCCGCCCCCACCCCGCCCTCTCCCTCTCTCCCCCAGTCTTCTTGTCTCTCTCCTTTCCTCCCCCTTCTCGATACGGATACTTGAAAAACACCTTCGAACCTCAGTAAGAGGTGGACTAAAAGAATCTTGGGTAAATAAAAGTCGATCTACATGGGATTCTTCTTCTTCTTCTGCGTTCACTCGTATGCACACGAGTGGGCTTTTACGTGTATAACCGTTTTTTACCCCGCCATGTAGGCAGCCATACTCCGTTTTCGGGGGGGTGCATGCTGGGTATGTTCTTGTTTCCATAGCCCACCGAACGCTGACATGGATTACAGGATCTTTAACGTGCCGTATTTGATCTTCTGCTTGCATATACACACGAAGGGGGTTCAGGCACTAGCAGGTCTGCACATATGTTGACCTGGGAGATCGTAAAAATCTCCACCCTTTACCCACCAGGCGCCGTCACCGTGATTCGAACCCGGGACCCTCAGATTGACAGTCCAACGCTTTAACCACTCGGCTATTGCGCCCGTCGATCTACATGGGATAAAAGAGGCGATGTCTCGAGCCATTGACTCTTCTTCAGGCAAATGCAATGAGTGACAGACAAAAAGATACAAAGAGAGAATGAATGAATGAATTTTCTTTAATGAGGGAAGTGGAATATGCAAGGACATGCTTTTTTTTCATCCAGCCCTCAGGGCACAGAGCGAGCGAGCGAGCGAGAGAGAGAGAGAGAGAGAGAGAGAGAGAGAGAGAGAGATTCAAAAACTTTATTACTCAAGGATAAAGATTTTAGGCATCGCCCAGTCTTCCAGTCTGTCCTTGTGACAACAATACCAATAACAACATTAACGATAACGACAAAAAAAAAAAAAAAATTTGTTAACACTGCTACATCCACTGCTACTACAACGAAGAATGATCACCACCATTAGAGAGAGAGAGAGAGAGAGAGAGAGAGAGAGAGAGAGAGAGAGAGAGAGAGCGAGTACAGCTGAGGTAAGGAAAGTGATGGGAAGTCACATGAAAGGACACAAAGAAACCAAGAAGGGTGAGCAGAAGAAATGTGAGTGTGAGTGTGTGAAGGAAAGAAAGGGCTCAGAACCTCTCCCTCTCTCTCTGGGTCATGCCAAAAATCTCAATCCTTGAATAAAAAAAACGTTCTGAGGTCTGAGTTACTCTCTCTCTCGCTCGCTCTCTCTCTGTCCCATCCCCCCACCCCCACCCCACTCACTCGGCTATCACTGGAAAAATTGCTGTCGCCACACAGAGCCAGTGACACGCAGTCATCTGTGTCCCGGGTCCGTCCGCTTGACCTTTTCCCACACTTGACCTGGCAAAGGCAGTTTTACCTGTATAACCCATACACAGAGAAAGAAAGAGAGAGAGAGAGAGAGCTGGGCAGAATGAGAGATCGAGAATGAGAGAGGGAGGGAGAAATAGAGGGGTGTGTGTAGAGGGTGTGTGTGGGTGGGTGGGTGGGTGTTGGGGGGGGGGGGGGGTGAAGGATAAAAAGGTAAGTCGAGAAAGAGTGAGAGAGAGATGGGGGTGAGGAGCGAGAGATGAGAGAATGAGAGAATGGAAGGAAGATAGGGGGGTGGGAGTGGGTGAGAGTGAGAGAGGGTGAAGAGAATGAGAGAGAGGAAAAGATGGTGAGAGAGAGAGGGAGAGAGAGAGGGGGGGAGGGAGAGATGGGTAGAGTGAAAAACAGATTGGGGAGGTGGGGTGGGGAGGGGCAGAAAGGGAAGACGAGAAAGAGAGAGGGAGGGAGAATTTGTATTTGTATTTCTTATTATCACAACAGATTTTTTTGTGTGAAATTCGGGCTGCTCTCCTTAGGGAGAGCGCGTCGCTACACTACAACGCCACCCTTTTTGTGTGTGTGTGTGTGTGTGTGTGTGTGTGTGTGTGTGTGTGTGTGTGTGTGTGTATTTTTTCCTGTGTGCAGTTTTATCTGTTTTTTCTATCGAAGTGGATTTTTCTACAGAATTTTGCCAGGAACAACCCTTTTGATGCCGTGGGTTCTTTTACGTGCGCTAAGTGCATGCTGCACACGGGACCTCGGTTTATCGTCTCATCCGAATGACTAGCGTCCAGACCACCACTCAAGGTCTAGTGGAGGGGGAGAAAATATCGGCGGCTGAGCCACCAGCGCGCTCAGATTCTCTCGCTTCCTAGGCGGACGCGTTACCTCTAGGCCATCACTCCACTAGGTGGGGGAATGATGAGGGGGAAAAAAAGGTGTCGAGAAAGAGAGAGAGAGAGAGAGAGAGAGAGAGAGAGAGAGAATGAGTCTGTTGAGAGAGGGTGGAGAGAATGAGGAGAGAGGTTGAGAGAGGAAGAGGGCGAGCGAGAGAGAGAAGGGGGAGAATGAGAACTGAGAGAGAGAGAGAGAGAGAGAGAGAGAGAGAGAGAGAGAGAGAGAGAGAGAGAGAGAGAGTTACTGACTGACTGACTGACTGACATATACAAAGAAGAAGGGAGTAGGACATTTTGTATTTCCGAGGATAACAGATTAACAGTGTTGTACTCTTTTTCTTTTTAACATCCAGTCGTTGCCCTTTATTGTTAGGAATGCACAACTCAAAACTGACCAAGATCATGAACTTTATAATGTGTCACACACACACACACACACACACACACACACACACCACATCCACACGAAACAAGTAGCATAATTATGTCATATATACATATGAATAACAATAAGAGCTAAAAACTATGAGAGAGAGAGAGAGAGAGAGAGAGAGAGAGAGAGAGACAGACAGACAGACAGACAGACAGACAGACGGAGACACTCAGTGACGGAGACAGACATTCTGAGATACGACAACACATACAGTTATAACACAATACACAGTCACTTCGATCTTTGTCTTTCGTCAACACACACACACACACACACACACCACTCTTTGTTTTGAACACAGTGAAAAAGATCGAGATGGTTAATACTTCTCAAAACTTTACGTTCATAAATTTCAATGCCGAAAAATGGAAGAGACTGAAACTGAACTGCCACTCACCTCAGTGTGTAGTTAGACTCTTTCCACCTCCTCAGGCTGTTTGTCAACCCCACAACCACCCCTCCTCGGTGGTCTTAGCTCTGACGGGAAAAAAACCCTGACGTGTACGCCACCACAGGGTTTGAACTAAACAGGACCCGTTTTCCGACGACGACACACGCAGAAAACATGCTTGCCCAACTCTGTCGTCTCTGTGACTGGCTCCGGTTCGTGACTTCCACCAGTGGAAGGAGCGACAGCGACGTGGTCACAGATGGTGCTGGTGGACGTTAGTACCCGGCTATAAACGCCTGTGTCTCATTTAATATCCTCTCGGTTCGTCGACCACCCCACCCCCTACCCTCACGCCCAGTCCGTGTTTTTCGGGACACGCACGCGCGCGCGTGCAACACATGGTGCTTTCAAAAGGCCCTGAGACTGGTGACATCTTGTGCGTCTCTCTCCTCGTTCATTTTAGGCCGACGTGTCAGACCTGTGGGTGCATGGACAATAGCCAGGCCCATTTGGGCGGGATGTTACCGTCCAGGAACCCGTGCACGCGCGTGCGACAGTTTGTGCGCGCAGGCGCGTGAAAACGGCACACACACACACACACACTGGTCAAATCAGAGAAACAATCTCCATTTTCCTGATTGACCAGAGAGAAACAAGGCAAAAATAGTAATGGTGTGTGTGTGTGTGTGTGTGTGTGTGTGTGTGTGTTGTGAAGCGTGCATGCGCTCACACACAACAGACACAGACTAACACAAGGGCATCAATGTGTATCCACAAGAAAGCCTGTTTTCACAGTCACTGATTTGTTTTTTTGTTTTTTGGGATAAGTGAACTGGGGAACAATAGAAACGACAATAACAACCACATCAAAGTGGGACAAACAGAAAGAAGAAGAAGATGCAACGAACGAAAAAAGACAGAAGAGAAGGGGGGAGGGGGCGGAAAACAAAAACTCCTAACTGAATCCAACACAGTTCCGAAATAAGACAATAATAACAGGTGAACACACTATACTGAATGAGTTTCTCGACGACGCATTGTTTAAACGCTGTCCACGCTATCTTTGTATGAAGACACTGACGATACTAACAATAGCCAGGTATTATTGCCTCCCTCCTTCTTGCGACCTGAAAGCGGTACCCCCACCCCCCCACCCCTGCCCCCGGGCCACCCTTCCGCCCTCCTCTTGATTATCGAACATGGGAAGACACAGGTGTTGCGTCCCCTTCTTGATCGAAGGCTTTGTGGAGATGACTGGACCTCTTTGTTCAGTGCGTTTCTTTGTCCTCCGCCAGGGCAGTTTTTGTGGGGATCATTCATTTTGTGGTATAATAGTTCAGATTGATTGAGTTTTCAGTTGGTGAATTTTGGAGAGGTGCCTCTACGGTCAGAGACTACGGGATAGAAAAAGAAGAGAAAGAGAAAGAATAGGAAGAACATTATTTAAAAAAAAATAACAACAACAACAACAACAACACCACGGAATGAATAAACACATAACACAGAAGGATGAAAGATTTACCGAGTTTCCACAAAACATTCAGATACCTTTCTCTGCCTTTCCTGCTCATCTCCGCATCAGTACACACACACACACACACTGACACACTGACACACACACACACACACTGACACACACATACAAATACATCACCCTCCATCGCATCTCGCCAACTGACATACACAATCACCCACACATATCTAATAATCAGATTCCCACCATCCACATTAAAACTGAAAAAGGACATTGTTTGTGAAAAATTAAATACGGGCGTATTTCCCCCCCACACCTTTGAAAACAGTATTTATACTTCAACTTAACGTCACTTAATAGGAATCTTAAACTTAAAAAAAAAAAAAAAAGGATATCGCATGATCACAAACGCACACACTTCTCAAACCAAGGATGCACTCCAACAAACACAACGCAAGACTGTTCGGGAAAAGGTTAGTAACAGACGCCACCGTGTTCTCAAACAAACTTTTACAATAAAGAAGATCCTGTATTCCCCCTGAAACGAACGAGTATGCAGCAAATGATGATGTAGCAAGATAAGGTCTTCGCTCGTCTGGTGAGAAGGTTAACTTTCTCGTCGGTGAGGCAGATGCTGAGAGTAATAGACTGAGAGAAAAAAACGGGGGAACGAGAGAGCGAAAGAGGCTGAGGGAGAGAGAGAGAGAGACAGACAGACAGACAGACAGACAGAGACAGAGAGACAGAGAGATAGAGAGACAGATAGAGATAGATAGATAGATAGATAGATAGATAGATATAGATAGAGAGACAGATAGATAGAGAGAGAGAAAGATAGAGAGATAGAGAGAGATAGAGAGAGAGATATATAGATAGAGAGAGAGAGAAAGAGAGAGTTGAGAGGGGGGGGGGGGGTGTCGGGGGCGCCGGGAGGCAGGGGAGTGGGGGGGGGGGGTGAAGAGGGGTATAAATGTTGAAATACGTTGTCGATAAATGATGTAGGATTGGTTTTAGTGTGGGTGGGTGGGCGGTACTATTATCTGTGCATTAAACTTAGGGGGGGAAAAAATAGAGAGAGAGGGGAGTGGGGGGGGTGAGAGGGGGGGGGGGGCGTGAGGGGGGTGAAGAGGAGAAAGTGATATACATGTTGAAATTCGTTGTCGATACATGATGTGGGATTGGTTTTGGTGTGGGTGGGCGGGAGATCTGTGCACTTAGCTTCACCTCCACACACATTTCTCTCTTCCTCCATGTGTGTATCTGTTCCCAAGTTTCTCTGGCCTTCTATGTAGGTCTACGTGCATTCATTGTGTCTTTCGCCCCTTTGATTCACAGTTCTGCATGAAAAGCGGTTTGATTCAGAAGATTCAGTGTGTGTAGGAGGAAGGTGGCAGAATGGTTAAGACGCTCAGCTGCCAATACAGAGAGTCCGTGAGGGTGTGGGTTCGAATCCCGCTCTCGCCCTTTCTCCTAAGTTTGACTGGAAAATCAAACTGAGCGTCTAGTCTTTCGGATGAGACGATAAACCGAGGTCCCGTGTGCAGCACGCACTTGGCGCACTGAAAAAGAACCCATGGCAACGAGAGTGTTGTCCTCTGGCGAAATTACGTAAAATGAAATCCACTTTCATAGGTACACAAATATGTAAGCATGCACTCAAGGCCTGACTAAGCGCGTTGGGTTATGCTGCTGGTCAGGCATCTGCTCAACAGATGTGGTGTAGCGTGTATGGATTTGCCCGAACGCAGTGACGCCTCCTTGAGAAAGTGAAACTGAAACTGAAACTCAGTGTGTGTGTGTGTGAGTGAGAGTGTGTGTGTGTGTGTGTGTGTGTGTGTGTGTGTGTGTGTGTGTGTGTGTGTGTGTGCGCGCGCGCGCGCGCATGTACACCGATAGAAAACATCCAGCAAATAAAATATAAATATTTAACCCTCACCCTCAACCCCCCCCCCCCCACACACACACACATATGTAAAGACAACGTAGTGTACAACAATGTAAACAAAAACAATAACCTCCCCGCAAAAAAAACAACCCAAATAGATTGTTTATAAATGTTAAATGCACACACACACACACACACACACACACACACACACACACACACATATGCACACGTTAAGTCAATACCCTGGTTTCAGGACAGCCTGAAAATCCCCGAGGTCTTAAAACAAGTGAAAGAGAAAAAAAAAAAAGTTAAAATATCAGTTCAAATAACTCTTTAAAAAAAAAGAAAAGAAAAAAGAAAAAAAGATGTAGTCACCAACATCTCGCTCAGTCCACGTGAAACTGAAACCATTTAAACCAAGGAGGCGCTGAAACATGCAGACTGTTCCTGAACACCACTGCCACCACATCGCTTACCAAAGGGAAGCTGATGACTGCCTTACTCACACGCACAACGCGATCATCAGATTAGTCTTGAAAGCCTGCTGAATTCTAAATATAAAATGGTGTAAATAATTTTCAACAATTCCAAATATAAGGGTATATATATATCTACATATCTATCTATACCTAAATTTGATATATATGTATATATTCATATATCAAAACATTAAAAATGTAATGAAATAAATAAAACAGGTAAACAAGTAGAGAAATAACTAAGAAATACGATACAAACATACATAATAGAAGGCAGCAGTGAAGTAATTGATAGGATGAAATAAGGCACCACAACCTCTAACGAACAACTCACCTGGAATCATACTTTCGCACGACGAACTCAGGCCAGGCTGGAAAAAAGACGAAGGCAGCAACAACGATTTCTTCAGCTTCACACGAACACGTTTCTCCTGCAAACAACATCTCTTGATCGGTATTTTTTTTTTAAAAAAAAGAAGAAGAAAAGAAATGAAAAAGAAAAAAAAAAAAGTCAGAGTCCGAACTACTTTCATGATCGCACACGCGAGCAGACCGATGCTTAGGTGCCACAGCTCAGTTTGTGATTAAGTTTATGGTTCTGAAACAGTCAGCACTAAATTCTCTCCCTCCCTCCTCTTCCTAGTTCCCTGAGACACACTGACGTTTCTGTTCCGAAACCTGTCTGAAAGCGAACTTGTCTCCCTTCCCATTCCCTTCCCCTTTTATTTCCAGCCCTCTGCCTCAGTATCTGTCGGGTGGATGTTCGGCCACCAACTGAACCACCCGAGGTCTTCAGGGTGGCTGAAATAAGCTCCCAGTCAGGGGTGGGGGTGGAGGTAGTGGCGACAGCGGGAACTGAAAGGATTGAGCCACGCTTCAGGTGGCGCTGAACGAAAATAATAAAAGACAGAAAGAGAGAGAGAGAGAGAGAAAGAGAGAGAGAGATGGGGAAATAAAAAAGAAAAGAAAAAAGATAGAGGTGTCACCAGCTTGCGGCTGGTATCGCGCGCGCGCGTGGCGTTGTCCACAAACACTGGCTGGTTCGTGGAGGGAGGCGCGTGCGGTACGCGCGACTATGCAAATGAGTGGAGGGGAAACATCTGGTTTTTTCTGGGGGCGGTGGTGGAGGTGGTGGTGACCGGTGGCAGGGAGGGGGGCGGGAGAGAGGAGTGGGAGTGAGGGAATTGACAAAGACACACACACACACACACACACACACACACAGAGGCGTTGAGAGATGGGAGGTAAGGGTGTAGGTGTGAGTATGGTGGTGGTGGTTGGGATGTGGGTGGGGGAGGAGGGGGAGGGATGGGGTGGAGGGAAATTATGGCTGGATTAATTGTTGAGTCAGATGTAAAAATGACGCAGCTTTTTGAAGTCCTCAACAAACACTAATGGTGTCCGTTGTTGAGTGCTGGAACAAAACTCTCTCTCTGTCTCTGTCTCTGTCTCTCTCTCTCTCTCTCTGTGTGTGTGTGTGTGTGTGTGTGTGTGTGATAAAAAAACAACAACTTGAGATATCAAGTTAACAAATATCTCTGGCAACACAAAAGATAGAAAATAAACAAATAACCCAAAAACAGTTTTGTAAAACTAAAAAGCAATCAAACAACAAAACAAAACAAAACACACACACACACACACACACACACACACACACACACACACACACACACACACACACACACACACACACACACACACACACACACACACACACACAGTTTACTACAAGACGAATGCAGTGCAAAAGCCGTAAAACGAAAGCAATGCTAACTTTTAAGAAAGAAATTTTACTACAATACCAAACAGTTTACTTCAAAACGTTGTACAAGTTTGGTCTGGTGTCGTCACGGAAGCTGGAATTCTGGAGAGTGTGGCCATGCGAGCAGCGCTATCACGTGATCACTACCTGGGGCATTGAGGTCAAACAACACAATGCCCATAGTAACGGTCACAAGACAGAACTGCGCATTTTTCGTTCAAATGACAATAAAAGTATTTGATGAGTTTTGTACAGGTAATGGAAACAGTGTTTGTGCTTGTCTGTCGGTCCGTTAGGCAATTACTGACACTGACACTGACACACTGGCACACTGGCACACGCACGGCAGACACAAATCAAATGCGCACACACTGTCCATTACACACACACACACACACACACACACACACACACACACACACACACACACACAAACAAACAAACAAACGCACGGAGAGAGAGAGAGAGAGAGAGAGAGAGAGAGAGAGAGGCACATATACATGTGTCTGTCTAAAATGACACACTGAACTTGACGTGGATAGACGTTACACTGCAGAACACACACACACACACACACACACACACACACACACACACACACACACACACACACACACACACACACATACACAGAGAGAGAGAGAGAGAGTCAAACAAACATAATTGTGTCACATTCATATACATACACAATGAAACATATACAAAAGGGAGAAGGGATGCTCTTTTGTCTTTTTACACGAAAACAACACATCGTCATCATAATTGTTTCTTCTTGGTTTTATAAGGGAAACAACAAAGACCTGTGAGAATCCTAGCTTTAATTAGAATGTTCAAACGGGCGCAGGTGAAATTCAATTATACACGCAAATTAATGTGGCAGTTTTAATTAAGACCTCGACACCACGTGTTGCACATTTGGCCAAGCTGTCTCCCTTGTCGGGGACGAGAAAGAGAGGAAGAGCGATATGTTGATGCTTTGACAGAGGTAACCGCGCTTAAGTTTGTGTGTGTGTGTGTGTGTGTGTGTGTGTGTGTGTGTGTGTGTGTGTGTGTGTGTGTGTGTGTGTGTTTGCTTTTTTCCATGTGAAAACACGATACTAGTTCGACAGTGAGATGGTTGGCATGGCAACAGCACAGCTGTTACCACCATCATGTGTGGTGTGGGGATGAGGGGGATGGGGTGGGCTCAACCTCCTCCACCCCCCACCCCCAGTCCTTTCCCTTTCTTCTCTACCCTCATCCCTCTTTACTGCACCCCCCCCCCCCATCACCACCACCCCGTCTTCCCTCACCCCCCGCCCCTCCACACGCACCAACACCACAACATCAACGTCATTGTTTATTAAACCATCTTGCTACAGCATATATTCTTGAAGCTCCATGTACTTTCACTACAGCAAAGAAATCTGTTGTCACAAAAAGTAATAGACTAGACGAGACTGAATTAGAACTCAACAGACTAGAATGGACTAGAATGCAATGTGTCATCAGCCAATGATTAATTTGTGAACTCTAGAACTCTACACGTTTTGATAGAACGGTGGCAGAATGGGTGAGACGGCTGTCTGCCAGTATCTTGTCCGCGAGTGTGTGGGTTCCAGTCCCACTTTCCTGTCACTGAAGTTTGACTGGAAAATCAAAACGAACGTCTACTCATTCGGATGAGATGATAAACCGAGGTTCCGTGTGCAGCACGCACGCACTTGGCGCACTGAAAAAAGAACCCATGGCAACGACAGTATTGTCCTGTGGCAAAATTCTGCAGAAGAAAATGAAGAAATCCACTCTGATAGGTACACAAATGACTCATTGCCTGACTAGCGCATCGGGTTATGCTGCTGGTCACACATCTGCACAACACTACAGATGTGTTGTATCGTGTACGGATTTGCCTGAACGCGGTGACGCCCCTTTGAGAAACTGAAACTGAAACTGAACTCTGTTCATGTACAGTCATGGCATCGACAGTACCACACATCGGCGTTGTGTCGTTGTCCATCCGTAAGACATACGTTGTACTGCCGTCAAGCTTCACAGGTGCCCAGTACATCCATCTTCGGCATTGGTTTTTTGTTTTTTTTGTTTTTTTGTTTTTGTTTGTTTTTTGTCCGAGTTTCCCTCTCCTAGGTGATCTGTCGGCCAAGGCTGAAGAGCACCACCTGCCCTTGGTTTTCCTCAGGGATGACTCCCGAAGCCTTTCCCTTAAATGTGGAGTGATGGCCTGGAGGTAACCCGTCCGCCTAGAAAGCGAGAGAATCTGAGCGCGCTGGTTCGAATCACGGCTCAGCCGCCGATATTTTCTCCCTCTCCACTAGACCTTGAGTGGTGGTCTGGACGCTAGTCATTCGGATGAGATGATAAACCGAGGTCCCGTGTGCAGCATGCACTTAGCGCACGTAAAAGAACCCACGGCAACAAAAGGGTTGTTCCTGGCAAAATTATGTAGAAAAATCCACTTCGATAGGAAAAACAAATAAAACTACACGAAGGAAAAAATACAAAAAAAATGGGTGGCGCTGTAGTATAGCGACGCGCTCTCCCT